>NC_079172.1:60995150-61207650 GCF_947568905.1 Ostrea edulis | reverse complement strand
TGATTTTCTTAAAATCATTTGACGTTAATTTTTTTTTCTTCTACGTATTACATACACATCGATATTCTAAACATTTGCTGTAATGTTGTATCTGCTGATCATGAATGGAACTATATTTTTTCAGAGCAATTGTGTGAAGAGTACCTGAAACCAGTAATAAATCTTGAATAGATAGTATGCACTGATCGAATTTATTAAAAACTCTAGGTACATTGTAGTATACTTGATATATTCGGAAGGGTTTGATAAAATTTCCGATAAATTGGCCAGTATTTGCACTATACGAGAATGAATGTAAATTATGCTTTGACGTACAGTTCTTTAGAATAAATAATTGCTGTTAAACCACAGGACTTGGGGAATGGGTCATGCAACCACCACCCAACTCCTATTTTTTCTGATCTGGGATCAACACCTTTACTCTCTTTTTACTTATGTTTTGTTAATATACATTAAAGATCTTCGTCTCTGTTACATATTAGGATCTCGTTATTAGTGAGTGTTATTTAAACAATCCATGAAAACTTGGTTTTTACTAATACACTGTATGTGTGTATCAAGATTGATCCTCTTTATTTGTCTGTATAACTAAAGTAGCAATATGGAAATTGAATACTCTACTTGAACATAAACTCATATAATTGAAGATACCTTTATTTATTTGAAAACATCTTATTTGAATTAATGCGCGAATTAATTGAATTGGTGAGAGCAATAATTGATTCGATGCGGGCATCCATTCAGATGATGGGCACATCAAATCAATTATTGCTCGCATCAACTCATTTTGAATGATTATATGCTATTTTTAATTCAATCAAAATATCGTTAATTATTTACAACAATATTTATTAGGAAATAATGCGAGCATCAATTCTTTTAAAGAGAACAGCAACTCAATATCTACCAGGTCTTAGCCCTGGAGCTACTGAGGACAGTCAGACAGCCCCCAATTACTGCCCCTTCATATATTTCTGGACCCACCAATGGTCGTTATGATGTCAATGGTATGATTTATTTTGACACTGTTATGACATAGTGTTGTGTCTTTGTGACACTGTACTGCATCTCAGGAACATCACACTGGATTGCAACCATAATGAGAGGGGACCCGGGTCAGAATAGGTCCTCAGTATCCCTTGCTTGTCGTGAGAGGCAACTACATGTAAATGGTATGGTCCTTCGGATGAAACTACAAAAACCGAGGCCCCGTGTCACAGCAGGTGCGACACGATAAAGATCCTCCTGCTTAAAGGCCGTAAGCGACGAGCATAGGCCGAAATGCAGCCCTTTAATGCGATAGTGACGTCTCCATATTTAAGTAAAAAATCCTCGAGAGGGGAGTTAAACAATATACAATCAATCATTAAAAGAGACAATGCATGAATTGTAACCGTAGAACAGACATAGGAGGGGTGTAAGTTTGCTATATGAATTTTCTTATTTCATTAGTTCTCAATTTCGCGCTGTTGGAAGATCGGTGATTCATTTGTATATTTTCGGGTAAGTTTAATTATCGGCAAGCGGGTAAATTACAACCAAAATGGGATGTTTTAAGGAACGCTTTGATGTTTTAATGACTGTCTAAGACACTCTAACCCAGGTACGATGTGTTTTTAAAATACATGAGAGATAGGATATAACAATTCAGGGACCGTAACCTGGCTAATGCATTAATTGCCAGGTTTTAAGACATAATTTAATGTAAGATATAAAACCTATCCATTACGTACTAAGCGTGAAGTAGTGTTCAGGATTCTAAATAAAATCATACAAAATACTTAGAATTAGCTGAAGACGTATTTTAATTTTACATGGCTCAGTATTTTCTTTTATCATTAACATCGAGTGTTGCAAGTGTAAGATCCTGAAATCGGGTTCACACGACCCAGTAAATAAAATTTGAATTTACTTGGTAAATAACCATTTGGTTAATAAAGATTTCTCTGTTATGTTTGAAGATTAAAGTTGTTGCTTGTTAGTTTTTGTTACAAAAATACAATGTTATTTGGACAATTGACCGGAACGCGTCACGTCTTTTCTCCAAACAGTGAAGCGTATCTATTTAAATACCGTGAAATCAAAGAATGTTGCTTATTCAGAAAAGTCATTTAAATCTGTTTATCCTTTCCTATATAAAATGAATAACTTTTCATAAACTATATAATTGTTGTGAAACTGGTCTCGGTCGTGAAGGAGAAGATGGGTGTCAAAAGTCAAAACCGTTGGAAAATAAGGAATTGGATTTTCATCATTTTTCTTTGGAGCCATCCTGTGACGTCACAAACCAACCAAAATGTGCTGAAACTAATGAACGACATTTTCACCAATTACTCGTCTAAAGTCCGCCCTATGATAAGTCAAGAACGGCCGCTTCCTCTTGACGTCAGTTTTTACCTCAGCAGCATCAACGAGGTCAGCGAAGTCAAGGAGAAACTGGTTACCACTGGATACATCATGCTGGAATGGATCGACGAACTGTTGAGATGGACCCCCGAGGATTATAACTACACTGAAATGATCTTCATTCCTCAGGTAATTAAAAGTAAAATAAATAGAAAAGCAAACTGATCAAATATTTCCTATCTTTAATAAGCAAAAATCCAAAGCAAAAAAAGGTGAGCACAAAAGAAATTTGTATCACTCTTCACTTCGTCGCATCATTAAAGATTTATACAATACGTGCACAATATACTGGCAACCGACAGTCGTCTCATTTCATTAAGTTATAATAGATTTATACAATACGTGCATGTACAATATACTGGTAATCGACAGTCGTCTCATTTCATTAAGTTATTATAGATTGCAATATGAAAAGTTTAGTTATATATGCCTTATACCTTATATCGATCTCAGTTCTGGTGAGCAATCGTGGCCTGCAATACAGGGTATATAACTTGTACACGGAGGTACATTTAACAAGGACTTTATTCTTGTTTTAGTTATAAGTGTATGGCTTTATTCTTCTTTTTGTTTTAAGTGTATGACTTTATTCTTCTTTTAGTTATAAGTGTATGACTTTATTCTTGTTTTAGTTATAAGTGTATGACTTTATTCTTCTTTTAGTTATAAGTGTATGACTCTATTCTTGCTTTAGTTATAAGTGTAGGACTTTAATCTTGTTTTAGTTATAAGTGTAGGATTTTATTCTTCTTTTAGTTATAAGTGTATGACTTTATTCTTGTTTTAGTTATAAGTGTATGACTTTATTCTTGTTTTAGTTATAAGTGTAGGACTTTATTCTTGTTTTAGTTATATGTGTATGACTTTATTCTTGTTTTAGTTATAAGTGTAGGACTTTATTCTTCTTTTAGTTATAAGTGTAGGACTTTATTCTTGCTTTAGTTATAAGAGTATGACTTTATTCTTGTTTTAGTTACAAGTGTATGACTCTATTCTTGCTTTAGTTATACGTGTAGGACTTTATTCTTGTTTTAGTTATAAGTGTATGACTTTATTCTTGTTTTAGTTATAAATGTAGGACTTTATTCTTGTTTTAGTTATAAGTGTAGGACTTTATTCTTCTTTTAGTTATAAGTGTAGGACTTTATTCTTGTTTTAGTTATATGTGTATGACTTTATTCTTCTTTTAGTAGTTATAAGTGTATGACGTTATTCTTGTTTTAGTTATAAGTGTATGACTCTAATCTTGCTTTAGTTATAAGTGTAGGACTTTATTCTTGTTTTAGTTATAAGTGTAGGACTTTATTCTTGTTTTAGTTATAAGTGTAGGACTTTATTCTTGTTTTAGTTATAAGTGTATGACTTTATTCTTGTTTTAGTTATAAGTGTATGACTTTATTCTTGTTTTAGTTATAAGTGTATGACTTTATTCTTGTTTAAGTTATAAGTGTAGGACTTTATTCTTCTTTGAGTTATAAGTGAAAATAAATTATACATTGTAACGAGATTTCGATACAAAGGACTGCATGTGTGACATGGACTTATGAATTCCCAAAATGGTTTTCAATGGACCTATGGAATACTAAACTGATAATGTGTCCACGTTGTCTTGTTCATACATAGTTATTACGATTGTTATTTGTTCCAACAATTTTCAATACTAAGCACTGTTGAAATGTAAGATATTTAAAGTATTCCTCTGTGTTTCAAATCAATGTCTTTCCATATCTATTTGTTTGTATTGTTTTATTATGCTAATAATGATAATATATTGTGTATGTCATATTATAAGATCAGAAGGACCCCTTTGGAAATAAGCTATATGGCTTTCATGGGTTATCCTTGGCATAGGCATATACATTAATTTACTCACTGTGCTCTTAAAGTCAAATAGCTGTTAAATGTACCTTTTTATCTTATGTATTTAACAACAACTTTTGTTTTAACTATGTGTTCCTCTGTGATATTGTCTTGTATTTATATTGTATATGTGCCTATTCCTAAATAAATAAACAAAATGTGTCTATGGAATCCCGGAATGATTTCAATATGTCTATGAACTCCTAAAATTGACTTTCAATGTGTCTGTGAACTCCCGAAACGATGTTAAATTATTTCTTATAAAGCAAAGTCTGTGTTTTGTTTTTGACATTTATAATCAACTGTGATTTTTGTACTATTTTGCTTAACACTAACATAAAATACACACTGGGGAATACGAGATTTATTGTTGCCACTAACATAAAATACACCGGGCAATACGAGATTTATTGTTACCACTAACATAAAATACACCGGGGAATACGAAATATATTGTTATCATTAACATAAAGTACACCGGGCAATACAAGATTTATTGTTACCACTAACATAAAATACAACGGTCAATACAAGATTTATTGTTACCACTAACATAAAATACACACTGGGGAATACGAGATATATTGTTATCATTAACATAAAGTACACCGGGCAATACAAGATTTATTGTTACCACTAACATTAAATACACCGGGGAATACAAGATTTATTGTTATCATTCACATAAAATACACACCGGGGAATACGAGATTATTGTTATCACTAACATAAAGTACTACGGTCAATACGATATATATTGTTACCACTAACATAAAATACACACCGGGGAATACGAGATTTACATGTATTGTTGATCACATAAGTCTATGGAAATTGAAAACGTACATTGTATGATCATGTTTCACCAAAACAAACGTTTTTTTATATTCAAAATATGACGGACATTACAACGCTCCACTTCTGATTTAGATTTGAGAAATGACGGAGAAAGTCCGTGTATATTGTAGCATGGCTTGGTAACACAAATGAACATTATTTACAGGTATATCTCTACGAATATAATCTCTAAGATGTAAGAGGCCATTTTAGGCTCCTAATATCTATAATTATTTATCTGAATGACTGCAGTATACTAAAATCATTAGTACAAACAACTATATACAAGTTTAAAGTATGAAATTTCCTTCATTTAAGCTACATGTAAAATCAATTTAAATTTCATGTGAAATCTAACCGTACTCGGTCATTTCTGTCCGTGACGTCAATCATGATGTTAATTGAACCTGGTTCACTGTATCAACATATTGACCAGCTCTAGTAAATCCATACATGTACATGTATTTGTATATAGATATTGTGAGAAGTGGTCTTTTAAACGATAAAATGTTCCTTTAGTTGTTTTATCGGGCGATGAAAGTAGCAAGCATTGCCAAAAAAAAAAATAAAAAATAAAAAAAAAAATATAAAAAAAAAAAATAGATAAATAGATAAAAAAAAAAATAAAAAAATTAGGATCTGCGTTAGTGTTATGCTATACCTTCATCACCCGATAAAACAACAAAGGAAGACGTTTCATTGTTTATATCTATATATTTTCTGTATTTTTTCAAAAAATGTAGACTAGATTTGATCTCGGAAATATAATATTTTGACCATTTCGTTACTTTAAACTTGTTCCAACCAATAACCCTTTGACCTTGTCAGCGCTCCATATTTGGTGATGATTATGCGGACAGGTGGAACATCACATGGAACTAGTTTGTGCAACAGACATGTTAATCATTGTCTATGATGGAAGAACATCAATTTCAAACGAAATTTTAGAGAAAAGACTCAGTTAATGTGTTTAACATAACAAAGTACATTATCTTTACCTTTGATATATTTCATGACAGGTACATAATTTAATTTCTATAAAATTCTTTATCGAATTTCAAAAACGAAAACACGTGGCAATACTGACACTTGGGGGAAATAAACATACATTGTACATATGCATGGGAAAGTGAATACATCAACTAACAGTGGTATAATAGGAATTCGGTGTTGTTTCGTTTTTCATTACAAAACTAATGATATATGTTGTGGTGATATGAAATGTCTGAATATCTCACAATATACTTGCAAATAGACGTAAACATATGTACACGTATCTGAGATTCGATTTAGAATTCAGTATAATTTCATAAAATTACACAAAAAGACTATTCTACACATTTTATACATTCCAAAAGAGACCGTTCTCTAAACCATACATACTTATCAACTTACCGGAAATAGTAGTCACCGTTGATTAGAGAGATCATTCTTGATTAAAGAAGTTTAGTAACCGGTTTCTTTAAATTTCAGAATGATATATGGAAGCCCGATCTCGTCCTGAAGAATGGATTCAAGAAATTTGAGGAGTTGGGTGGCAGTTTTTACTATCTCGCGATCAATTATGACGGCTCGGTCAACTGGTGGCCATTTCATGTATTTGAAAGCCGCTGTGCCATGGACATCAGTCGTTTCCCGTTCGACACGCAGACATGCGACATCAAGTTCATAACATGGAGTCATTTTGTTGAACAGATCGAGATTACAAAATCTTCTAACGGGATTCAATATTATGAATACGAAGAGAATGGCGTATGGGACATCGTGGGCACGAGTTCGGAGATTAAGAAGGAGCAGGGCGAATCTGAAGTCAAGTTCACGTTAACGCTTCGACGAAAACCATTGTATTACGTAATGAATATCATTTTGCCTGTGATATTCTTAGGATATCTAAACATTCTGGTTTTTGTCATCCCTGTTGATGCAGGAGAAAAGATGTCCTTCTCAGTGACTGTATTTTTGTCTTTCGCTGTTTTTCTGACCATTATTTCTACACTTCTTCCCACGAGTTCTGATAATACACCGATCATTTCTATGTATCTGATTATACAATTAATATATGGAGTTATAGCCCTAATCATCTCAGCTTTCCAACTTCGCTTACACCACAGAAACGAGACAGAGGAAATCCCGACGTTTTGGATCAAGGTCGTTCAGCTACAACGTAAACTACGATGTAAAAGAACACGGAAAGTCGACGCCTCGGATTCAAATTTGAAAGAAAATGAAGTACAAAAGATCGCAAAAACCTGTGACGATAATCGAGAAGTAACGTACGTGTGGAATCACGTGTCCACCTCTATAGATTTTTTCGCTTTCTGGTCTTTTCTAATCACAAACATCATTATCACGGTCACTATGTTTACTGTGTCGGCTTTATCATAATCATTGGATGTTAAAATGACCTTGACTTTCTTGGATTTAGAATAGAACAAGCTTGGTACGTGGGAACACAGGATCATTCTATTGATTTGATTTTTGTTTTTAGCTTTGACTGATATGGTGTACTACAGTTGTCCCTAATATTTATAGCTCAATCTGTTTGTCTTTCCGTGAGTAGAAGTGGGAAACCAAGCCCTATTTGAAACGTGTTGATAATCGTCAATTCGAAAGAGCACTTGGATTTAAAATTGATATCCCTGACGAGACTTCAACACAACAGCCGAGGTCCCATATCACAGTGGATACTAGAGTTTTTACCACGAGAATTGGGTACTTTGGTATAGTACGTATAAATGTTTAGCTTGATGAAAGCCCCACAGTTGGTGCACTACGAGACGTCATCAGCATCAGACGAAGAACCACGAATTTAGACCAAGATGTATGTATGACGCAATATTCGTAAATGTATGTTACGACGTTAAGTTAAACGCAATGTTACACCTACACCAATGTTTGTGTCTAATCCGGAGTTTAAGACCTTTAATAAAACCGCGTCTTGGATCGTAGGTGTGAGGGTTGTTTATCGTGCCAATACCTGCCTTGACAATGCACAGGATGACACTATGTCATTTACAGAATGGCCTGGAAAGGCGACTGAATGGCAGAGCTCAGCCATCCTTCATTTGAAGGGTTGGCATAGTTTCATCCTGTGTTGGACCTCGATTTTTAAGATCTCATCTGAACAACCTGCGACTTTCGCTTCTAACATCGAGAGTTCCGCGAAAGAACTTCATGTTCTACGTGTTAGATATGACGTAGCCAAGGAACTAACCGGAGTCGAATCCACGACCTTCTGATGGTAAAGCGAACGATTTAACCACCGACACACCCTATTTATGTGATTGATAGTTTATGATTAATGACACGAACGATTATAGAGATGTGCTTTTAATTTGAGTGCTACCTCGAGATATACATGTAGCTCCATATGCGAGGAATTTGCTTTCAGATAAATGCCTTTTATATAGACTGAACATGCATCTTAACTAGGTTATTAAAGGAAAATATAAATATTTTTATACAAGATATAAAAAATGAAATACCGAAATTAAAAGGAAATTGTAAAAATATTGCGAAAGGTGGGTTCGAACCATAGCAAAAACGAACCTCTACATGCAGATAGTGACAATGGTGTAGCTGACTGAGTTATTCTATGCACAAGTAATACCCGTGTAACTAACAACCAGGTTTTCAAAAACAGTTCCCCAACTTTTTTGTCGGTTTTTAGCTCGCCTGGACGACTGTCCGGAGAGCTATTGTCATGGTCCCGATGTCGGCTTTAAAGGGAAAACTTTAATCTGAGCTATATCTTTTGAACCCAGGAGGAGAGGGTTTTAATATTTCACAGATATATGCCTCATGAAAAGATCTTTGTTGTGGTACCAAGACATTTGACCTTGGACTTTGACAAACTTTTAAAAACTTTTAACCTGGGCTATGTCTTTTGAACAAATAGGGATAGGAAGTTGATATTTTAAATATAGATGCCTCATGAAGATACCTTTTTGGTAGAAAACATTTGACGTAATGACCTTTACCTTGAACTTTGACCTCCCGTTCAAAACATTTAACCTTTTATATAATTTGAACCAAGAGTGATATGGTTTTTATGTTTTAGATATAGATGCCTCATTAGAAGAGATTTCTTATGTTTCCAGAACTATTGACCTTGGACTTTGACCTACAAATGTACTTTTGAAAAACATTAACCTTGGCTATATCTTTTGAATCAAAGGGATAGTGATTTGTTATTTCATATTTAGATGTTTCATGACCAGGCCTTTGATGTGCTATCAAAACGTTTGACCTAGTAACCTTGGACTTTGACATATATTTCAAAAACTTTATCATAACCTTTCGAACAAAGGGGATAAGTTAAGGAGAATTATGCTTCCTAAGGAGCCATGTTGTCTTCTGACAACTCTTGTTTGTGAATTTAATCTCCAGGCAGGGGTGCCCCTAAAATGTTGTTGTAAATTGTTCTTATGATTGTAATCTATAAAAATATCAAAAATATTCTCAGAGAAAGGCCTACCTTGAAGGACTTTAAAACCAAACTCCGTGTCGCAATATTTGTTTAAATGGGGGGGGGGGGGGGGGGAGGGGGGGGGGTCTGTTTAGACCAACTTTGAAGGTTAATGTCAACATTGTAGATACTATATTGATTTTTGTGTTTGTGAGTAATAAAATTATATTATTTCAGGACGTTGTTCTGTGTATGGTCAGTTTTTAAATCGAAGCAGGCTACTGACAAACAAGTTGATGGTGCAGGGGTTCCAACAGTCTCATTTAAAATCAGCATTTCGCAACTTCTATGATCGTTATAACGAACTAGTTTGCGTATACAACATATCATTGGGTCAAATGCTGTCTGACGTGTTTCATGCTTATTGTTGCGCCGTTCTTGGCACTCTGAGTTTGACTGCGGATAACTCCGTTTGCATGATCGGGATATAGGGCTCAAGACGGGTGTAGCCGATCGACAGGGATGCTTACTCCTCCTAGACACCTGATCCCATCTCTGGTATATCCAGGGCTCCGTGTTTGCCCAAATCTCTATTTTGTATTGCTTATAGGAGTTATGGGATTGATCACTGTTTGTTATCTTCACCTTCCAGTGTATCATATAAAAAGATGAATGCTTGACGGTATAGTTTTATTCATCGTTTAGATATAACAGTCAAAAAGAAGCCTTGCCTGCTTGCTGGAACGACTTTCGTGCAATTTGATATGCTCTCTAGAGATAAAAGATAAAAATACTTCCATATTGAGAATAATCTCACTTTATTGCAGTGTTTAGTCGGTCTACGATACTCGTTTAAATTTAGCATTTCGCAAATTCTTAGGTGTTATAATTATCTAGTTTGCCAATATTACCTACCGTTGAGTCAAATGCAGTCTGATGTTTTTCATATCAATTGTTAGGCCGTTCTTGACACACTGATTTTGACTACGGTTTACTCTATTTATCTGATCAAGATAATCACTATAGGGCTCACGGCGGGTGTCACCGGTTGACAGGGGATGCTTACTCCTCCTATGCACCTGAGCCCATCTCTGGTATATCCAGGGGTCCGTGTTTGCCTAACTCTCTGTTTTGCATTCCTTAAAGGAGTTATGAGATTGATCACTGTTCGTTATCTTCAATTTTCATTCTAAAACGATTTATCTTGAGAAAAGCGTAATATTGTGAATGCAACAATTACACTTTTGATATGAAAGAACCACATATTTCCAGTTAAGTATTTAACACTTTAAGGTGGTATGAAAAATGGAAAGTTATAGGAATTAAAGGTTATTATGAAGTTTTGATAAAGCTGAGTTTTCACCTGTGATTATCAACTGACTTTAAAATCATTTTAAGAATTTTTGCTGCAAGCTGAATGTTAATACAAGAGTCTGTGATCAGTTTAATACAAGAGCCTCTGATCAGGTTTTTGTGTTTCACCTGTCTCTACATTTGTTTGCCTGGCAGAAGATGGCATGTAAAACGTTGCAATATTACATAAATCTTGTTATTCATATGCGAAAATATTGATTTAAAATCAATAAACTTATTATTTGTATGCAAAAAGTTTGATTTATATGTGATAAATCTTGTTCTTTACATTCGATAATCTTGTTATTCATATTCGATAATTTTTTATTTATATTCGCTAATATCTTGATATTTATATTCAATAAATGTTGATTTATATTCAATAATCTCACAGGTCCATGGGTTTTACAAAATGAAGTCATTATGTTTTTCATAGAGTTGAATTGTTAGTTTGTCGTTAACATGTGTGTTCAATAAAATATCTAAGTATGAAACAGATGTGGAAGACTTTGAGGTGTCTTTTAATTCGAGTTAATTGAGATATATGAATCGACATATGAATGAAAATAATTATTGTTAATGTATAAAACGTACTAGATGTATCCAAACGTCGAATAGAAGGCCGCAGCAAAGAATTTTGTCTTCTGATGTAGAAGCTTTTGAATAAATACTGCCTCATAAGAAAATAAAAACAGGTCAGCTGATAAAGAAACTCAAATTTTGCCAATTTGCATTCTAACAGACTGTTGGAAGACAACGAATATATTGTCAATGATAACTCCAATATCTTTTTGATATCAACATCACACTACTTGTGTGTCGAATCAAAGTGGAGTCTAACAAAGAACTTTTTTGAATGATTGATCACTAAATATGAATATTTAAATATTTCCTTTTTCATTTTTGTTGAAGAAGCATCTGTCTATGATGTAAAAAAGTTTAGCCTTTAATCAAGTCTTTAATTCATCGCGAGGAATGTTGAAAGATCAAACATTTTGATGTTGTTATGAAAAAAGTTTTGTGATTTTGTTCCGTCACCGGAATTATTTATCCGGATTTTGATTTTTAGTTCTTTCCGATCTGATGTTTTGAGAACGTATTACAAACGTTATACATGTATGCAGTATGTGCTCCTGAGCACTCGCGTATCTGTTTACCTGCATAAAATGTAGATCTTCAGTGTCTTGTTCACTTGAAACTGTTCCTGCACAGCGTAAGTGTTTATCTAGATGTTTTTTATTTAGATTGCAAAGTTATGGAAACTTGTTTACCTATTCAGTTTTGCATATGTATACTAGGTTGTGGATCAGAGAAATTTCGGGATAAATATGAAAGGAACTGTTATTGTGAAATTATCTGGATTTTTTGTAATGCTATCATACTAGCATTTCCTGAAGTATTTAAACAAGCCTTAAATATAAATACTTCCTGATGCATACACAATTTAGGGAATTTTATGCCATTTACATGTGTGTATGGATGATGTTTATGATGCGGGGTTTTGTATCGATGGTATATACATAGTTGTTTACATGAATTTATGGATATCAGAGATAAAGTGTATGCGCTTATATTTTCTATTATCATATTTCAATTGTTTGTTTGCTTTAACACAATTTTAAAGCGAATTGCTGTCTGAATTTAAAAAGTATGGTCACCAGTTAATGTCATAATCCTGCATTGATTTGTGTATTTATGGTTAATCTCATTTTTTGTACATGATTGAATTCTAATAGTGTGTTCTTTGTTACTTTTCAGTTTTCTTACCATTTCATCTTTACTCAATAAAGTTTTGGAGTATTTTTGACTGGTTTTACTGCAGTATTGTCTTGGACTCTCCAAACTACAGACTGTACAGATTTCAAATTTACTTATAGACCCAAATAAAATACCGTACGGTTTCTTCACGGATCACTGGATGTGGGCGGAGCTCATCTATGGTCATTGCTATTTACTTGGAATTTACCTGACCAAGAGATTAGGGTGCTGTGTATACTTTTGATGTACACAGGAAGGATCTCAGGGTCGTCTGCAGTGTTTCTGTGGTCGTAATATTTGTATAATGGTTGTATCCCATGGCTAGATGACACACAGTCTACATCACCCCCTCTTTCTCTCTTTTACTCTCAGTCATTGGCTCAATGAATAATTTCTTTTATAAATATATAGAACTATCATGAATTGATAATATAAATTATTTCAATAAGTTACAAGTTTTAGAAATTAATGGGCAAATTATTGTTTGATTTCTGATTGTGTAATTTATAATACATGTATATAGAGGGGGAAAATTACAAGTATATTAAAATTGCGTTGTTTATGGGTCTTTTTAAAAGCAATTGAATTACGAGAAAATAGCAGTTGTGGACAGGTCAATGCTATAAAAACTCTAGAATACAGGGCTTCCTCAAGATCTAAAGAATGCCAGTTGGCCAAAACACCTCTCTGTGATCCCTCCAGACCACAGTCTCTACAGATGTCACTCCACCCGAGATGTATTGTTAAATGTTCGATTGATAGACGGCAAACACTTTGGGGGTGTTAACTTAAAGTTGGGTCTTTAAAGATATTTAGAATGTTTTGGAATCCATATTTGATTTACACCACATGCTGTGGCTCAATACGTTTGAAGCTTCTTCTTCACAGCAGTTACTATTTTCGTCATAAGCAAGGACAGGGACTTGGTAGAATAATTACGGGATCCAACAATGTATCTTTCTTTGTAAAGATTGTTGTGAAGTTTAGGGATCCAGTATAGTACCATAACTCATATTCATCAGACCCATTGACTAGGATATCAAATATGTTTAAAACTGACCCATGATTTTGAGGAAAGGGCTGTTGGAGTATAAGTAAGATTACCAGATGTGGAATAAATGCCAAGTTCAATTAAAATACAGTTACTGCTATAGCAATGAGCCTTGCAAACAAAGACAATGTTGTTACATGATTTATCAGCTGGAACCAAAACACATTCTTCGTGTAACCTATCTAATTCTTTTATCTCTTCTGGTTTACTAAACACAGAAGGATAGTCAGTATGCTCCTTTAACAGTTCACAGCACTAATTTTCAAAGTTAAAGATTTTATTCTTTCAATCGTTCGATAATCATCAATATGTAATCATTGTGAAACACTTCTAGTTTTCCTTCTGTCAGGAAGTTGATGCAAGAGAGGTAAGACGTGGAAAAAAATCGGACACTTTTTACTTACTGATTTTGACTTTCATCATCCACGTCATCAAGAAATTAGAAATTGTATTGATTTTTACAAATCTATCCATAATGTACCTATTTTACGATGTAAGGCAGTGTGTATTTCTCATGGGCACCTTTAATCGAGCTGCGTGGGAATTATATGAGTTGGAGAGATTACATATTTCATTGACTATGCTAGCAATTAATATTATCGAAGTTTTTGACACAAGGGTAATTTCACACAATGTAAGATGACACTCAGGAACTTCATTTCATTGACATATCCATTCTAGCGTATATTATTAAAAGCTGCTCGAAATCTATAACACTGTGAGTTCAGATACTAGGTCAATGTGGATTATTTTGACTTTGCTGGTATCGATACCTTGATTCACGGACCGTCACTAGCTCCTACCGCATTATGTGTCGAATTAAATCAGTGGTACATGCACTTATAAAATGACGGAAATATTGATTATAAATTCAAATATTTTCAAATGGATATGTGTATTTAAAAGGAGGAAAGACCTAACCCTCTCAGGAGTTAAATACCACCAGTTATTGACTGATAAAAATTTAATCAAACAAACTATGTATGATATACATGTAATATAGATTATCAAAAGTTCATCGTAAATCATTTGGTATCCTTAAGATTTGTTTTAGTTAAATCTCTTGTACGTGGATTTGGTGTAATTGGACTGGTATAAAAATTATTGTAATTGTTCAATATCTTTTATATTTTCTATGACGTCACTTACAAACCAGATTTTGTGAGCGCTGATTGATGAACTCTACAGCAATTAGTCAGTCCTGTGATAAAACCAAAACCTCGAATATGTCTTCGTCTGCTACTCCAGGAAATGTAGTGAAATCAAAGAGGAACAAATTACCGTTGCATAATGAGAACTTATTATTAACTCAAAGTACTGAAAGTACTGGAAAGCAGTTAACACGCTTCCTAGAATTTGCAGCGAAATTCTTTGCCTGAAATTTTTATATCAAAGCTACGAGACAGATTATGTACAAATAACAACACACAAAACTAAGAAATAATAAATTTTGCAATATTTCACTGAATCACCGATAACACCCCCACGAAATGTGAGTACGTCTCTTCTCGATTCATGAATTACATATTCGATGAATTCCTTAACGCATTTTTTTAAAGGGGGTAGCATACACCTGGGAAAATTAAGAACACACTTTTAATTTTTCACAATTTGTAAAACAATTGCAAGTAAAGAGATAAACAAATGTGATCAAAACACATAGCCAGCCCGATTCCGACAAATAATCGGGAGGATCGATAAATCTAAAACATAGCCTGTCCGTTGGGACGGTAAAACATGTTAAGTTTATAAAAACCAATACCCTTTCTTTGATTGAATTGAGTTTATCTAGCGTAAGACTTATTTCTTGACGCTCGTTCAGAACACATTTTTTATTCCCTATATTACATTCGATACAATATGTAGATGTTCTGTTTATTCTCAGCATTTGTAGTTTAGCCTTTGTGCTAGTTTTAATTTCATTTATTTAGTTTTCATTTCTATGTACTAAATATTATGTCGTCCTGAAGAAAGGACGTCGTCCCGAAAATATGACAATTTTAAATCGTTCTTGTTGTTGGTCAATTCAATTGTTTTGCAATAACCATGACATTATCCCGCTATTACAACGTGTGATGTGTTCGTGATAATCAAATAAATGTCACAGATTTATCTTGTATATATTTATATTGCTGTATTGTGTGAATCTCTTTAAATACGATGGTCCTCTCTTTCCCCATTCTCCCTTTCCTCTCTCTATACCACCTTTCAATTCGGGATTGATTTTAGGCAAGTAGCATCGTGTAGGTGTGGGTATATTTCACAATAGTCAGAAAATTCTCGACAAGCAAACAAATAGGTGCGCACCATACACAGTTCTCCCAATGGTTACTGTTAGTAAATCAGTAATACCAAAGTTCACCAAAGGTATTTACTATTTGTAGATTTTCTTGCAGGCCGACCACATTCGCGGTATAATTGGTAGCGCGGACATTTTTTTTATTAGTGAAATGGTGACTAATGGTGCGTCCATGTGGATGTCGCCGGCATTTCAAATGTAGTATTCATTGCCACTGCAAATGACATTAAATGACAAAAGACTGCAGATCTGTAGACTGTTAGAGGAAAGAATATTAGATATATATCACAGTACATGCTGGCGCGCGCAAGGTCGTCGACATTTGAGTGTACAAGAAAAAAGTATTTAACGATTTGTAATGTTCTGTTTCTGCATGAACAAAACGAACATCAATTAATTTGTGGCCATGATACTACAATGATACATGCTGGTCTGACACCATTCGATACCAATGATTACTATTGGTAACTACTGGTTACCATTGTTACTTTCCATACCAATGCTAACCGAATTCCGTTCACAGTTCTGGGGCTACCAATGATACCTTTGTCTTAAACAATGGTACGAATAGTAGTCACTGGTAATGACAACATTTTCCCTTGGTAAAACAGTTGACTCAACCATATGAATGAATCAAAAGATATTTTTAAACACCAGAAGTACGTTTGCGCAACTTTGAAATCCCAATTCATGTGCGATATGTGTTGAAGGGGGAAGGGGGGTCTAGAACATTATCTGTTTCACTATTAAATTACTGACTTATTTTTCTGCAATTTCGCTCTGCTGCATACTATAAGAACACGACATGTAATTGTAAGTGGAAAAAAGTAGCAGTTTTGAAAAGACATTGTGTAACATTCAAATCGCGACCATAGTGTCTTGTTAATAGTTATTAAAGATTTGGCCGTATTTCAATTTTTAAATATTATTTGAATTTGATATATGGATTTGCACTTTCTTCGGTTCATGCTAAATAACGTCGTAGACACTCTAACTATAATGTATGCCTATGTGTAATAATTATGATACCGTTTTATGATTTACAAGTGATTGTTCAAACTATACGGCTGCAGAGAGTTTCTTTATCTTTCTCTCTGCGAATTTCATTTTCTTCATATTTGGAACTTTGCCAGCTATTAACAGATATTGGGTACATTAAAATATATTTTGACCACATCTAACACTATCTTATTGTCTGATTGACCAGTTTTCAAAAATGAATTAATCGTCTGTATATGTGTGTGAAACAACAGTGAATAAACAAGTAATTTCCGTTATTTCATTGAATAATATTAGCAAGGTTCACAAATCGATGATATATATGGAAAGGAAATAAAAATTTCTGAATGGGGCTTTTAAAATTATATTTGCATTCGCAATCTCCTTTGCCAGTATATAGAATATCCAGGAAATATTGCCATTATCATCATGTAAATAATAATTCTTCTATGCGCTGTATCTGTTATTTTTCCATGTCCCTTGGACTAGAGAGGAAGGTACTTGAGGTGCTCTTTCAATTTTATGGGGAACGGTTGGTGTTTATATCCGTCCCGTATACTCAGATAACCGATTCTTTATAGATTAAGTAAGAAGTGATTAATTATAGGTATTTATAATCTTCTTCGACAATGAGGATTCGAATGGTCATCGTTTGTTTTTGGATTACTACTGTGACATCAAAAACCAATGAAAATACACGGACTCTGATTAACGACATTTTCACTAATTATTCATCCAAAGTACGTCCGGTGATAAACCAACGTGATCCACTTTCTCTTGACGTCAGTTTCTACCTCAGCAGCATCAATGAGGTCGACGAGGTGAAAGGGAAACTGGTGACCACGGGATGCCTGTCGCTGACGTGGACGGACGAGCTATTGAGATGGACTCCCGCTGATTATAACGGGACTGACATCATCTTCATCCCTCAGGTAACACAGGACGTGAGAGTTTAAAGTTACACCACCTAACCACTATTCTATTGCATTGCATTTTATTTAGATCTCATTTCATTTCTGACACTAATCACATACTGGTTATTATTTGATAAAGATTTGTGATACTGATATCATCGGCATATTTTCATCGAACTTCTTTCTTCTAATGCTAAACCACCCTTAAACTTGAGTGTTTTGATATGCTTTCATACAGCATGAAGAGTAAATTGAAGACGAAAATTTATGTTTAGAAGAATCGGTGGGTAATTCAAAGTTCGTCACTAAAGCATATACACAATGATGCGATGAAAATGCCACTATGGTACGATAACGACACTACGATGAAATTATAATGATGAAATCATAGTATCATCGTATCGCACAATTGTGTTAGCGTACCATTCTGTTGTGTTCGAAACAAGCACAATGAAGCAGACACACATGCCTGGATTTTGTGTTGTTTATTTTACAGATATTAGACAAAGTAGCAGTCAATACTTATGTTAAACATGGCGCCGACAGTTGAAATTAAATCATTTATCAAAAACGGCAATGACTGCTTTCACAATATGCATTAATGTCTATTTATATGTTCAAGATATCATACATATTTATGTATAAAAATTCACTCATACAATGCATCTCTAATTTATATCACCAACGCATTAAAGTGAATTTATATCTCCTCTTTGCATGGTAGATTATTAATTTTCTTATTGCGCAACGTAAAAGACGATTTCCGTAAAACAATATAATTTTTGTCAATTTCATTTTATACAATTGCATATAATTTTTTACTGTCAAGCGAGCTTTACTGATCACAATTGCCCGTTTCTAAACTGTTCACAAGGTGTTTTAAACCTGAATTTGCTGAAATATCGTCATTCCATAGGAAGATACTAAGAAACAGTGAAAAAGGGAACTCATTTACAGGTTTACACACCGGTCGTGGTGACGTCTCCATCTAAATGAAAAATTCTTGAGAGAGACGTTAAACAAGATACAATCAACCAATCAACAAAAAGGCGTCACCAAATACGTGATAATGGCAGGATACTAATCTATCCACGTTTTAAAAAATATATCTTATGCACTGATTCAGCCTACGTACCACAGGAACTGGTGATTTTGTCTGTAATATAATAATAGTAGGGGTCTATACTATATCACCTCGTAATATTTATTAGGGGGTGATATAGTATAGAACCCTACTATTACAGAAAAAAAATACCATTTCCTGAGATTATACATACTTGAACATAAAATATACCAGGGGCGTAGTCAAGGTACTTTTGATGTGGACGCACAAGTAGGCAGGGGATTGTGGCCGCTTTAAGGATCCCAATGGGTCCAGGGCAAATCCCTGGTGGGGGCCCAGGGGACAAAGCCTCCAAAAGCTGGTAACGATTTCGATGTGTATATTCGACCCTCCTGAACGCATTTTTCGTACGCTTTATAAAATTTGTTACGCAGCCATGATGTATTCGAGGTCTGTTCTGTTTTTGTAAGAAATGCGGACAAACACTTGTGAAATGTCAAAAATGAGAAAAGTTATGTCCAATATCGCTGTATGACGAACCCACCACAAACAATTTTAGAACAAATATGAAAGTCATAGATATTGCCCTTCACTGCCTTTTGATATTTCTAATCTCTCTCTCTCTCTCTCTCTCTCTCTCTCTCTCTCTCTCTCTCTTGCAAAAGAGATGTGGACTTTTGTGCGTACAAACGTACGCCTGGTTACGCGCCTGCATATATGTACAAATATGAATCACTGGGACAAGCTACTTTATTATAAAACGTGGATAAATTAGTGTTCTGTGGTAATGACTAATGACGCACATAGTTAAAAATATTAATATGTATATATATATATATATATATATATATATATATATATAGAGAGAGAGAGAGAGAGAGAGAGAGAGAGAGAGATGGGAAAGAAATAATTATTCATGGTTCAAATTTCCTATATTGTTTATATATAAGCACTTCACCGAAACACCCACAGCTACGGTCTTCTAAGCATACATCATTAACATTTATAGCTTTGAAAGAAATGTTTCGTTGTTTGGCAAGTATATAAGAAGAATAAGCTTTCTGTCATATTTTAAGTGTATGTACATGTACTCTCTACTCTTTAATCTATTGTGACCTACATTTTGATTGGTTGATTTGGATTTTGAATTTCGAAATTCGAATCTCGTATTCTCAATTTCGAACCTCGTATTTTGTATTTCGAATCTCGAATGAGCCTTCTGGGCTTTCGTACTTTTATTTCGAATTCACTAGGATATATCTAATCGATGTATGAATGAAAATTATTATTGTTAATAGATATTACTTCGTAATATATCTAAATGTCGAATTGAAGCAAGATATTTTTTTCTTCTCACGTTGAAGTTTTTGAATAAATTCTGCTTCATAGGAATATAAAAAACAGGTCAGCTAACAAAGGAACACAATTCGTACCCATGGGGATTCCAACAGACTACTGGAATACCTGATCACCAACGACCACGTTTAACAAAGTAATTTTTGGATGACTGATCACTAGATAAGAATATTTGCGTTTTCCATTTTTATTGTAGAAGCAACTGTCTATGATGTGAAAAAGTCTAGTCTTTAATTTATCGTAAGGAATGGTCGTCTAAAGAGTTGAAATGTCATACGTTTTGATGTTGTTAATTTGAGAAAAGTCTTGTGATTTCGAGTTTACTAAAAGTTCTTTAGAATTTCTTAGAATGCACATTTGATTTACACCACTTCTGGCATATGTAGTACGTTTGAAGTTTCTCCTTCATAGCTGTTAATATTTTCGTGAGGAGCAAAGATAGGGGCTTAGTAGAACATTTGCTGGATCCAGCAATCTATCTTTGCAAGGTTTTTCTGAAGTTTAGGAATCCAATATAGGTACGGTAACTAATATTCATGCGACCCATTTGCTGGGATATTAAATGTGTCTAAAACTGAAGCATGGTTTTGAAGAATTTCATCTGTTTAGAGAGCAGTTGAAGTATAAGTACGATTCCAATGGGGGAAGTAATGCCGAGTTCGTTTACAATACAGTCGTAATAATGAGCCTTACAATCAAAAACAATGTTGTTACAAGCTTTTTCAATTGGAACCAAAAATATTCCTCATGTAACCTATCTAATTCTTTTATCACTTTTGGTTTACTAAACACAGAAAGATAGATGACATGTACTTTTGTTTTGATGTGACTAATGCGGGATTTTAATATTTCTCTTATACGTTTATAAATCCATTTTGACAAGTATCAAGTTCTTTGTTTTGATATTTAACGCTTCGTCTGACAGAATATTTGACATAATTCATAATAGAGATGAAGTTTGGTCACCAATTGAAAGACCGAGTTTCTCTGAATTTAGGACCGTATAAAATAAGTGATTTCAGGTCCTCATTTTCAACTTCGTCAACATTACCAGCTAGTATGTCCAGCTGAAACATGTAGGAAAACAAGTTTCAACTTTTTTATGACGAAAAATGTTATTTATGTCAATGGCATTTATTCCCTTGTTAGTAAATTTGAGCTTAAGGAATTGGCGGCACGATTCGGAAGGGATATCATCCATAGCCCGCGGTGGTTTAAAGAGCCTGTGATAGACAGCATCCATCTCGCTTATTTCAAATGTAAATGCAATCCCACAAACAAGAGTAAAGTATCAGTTTATGAAACATGTTATAGCTTATGTAATGAATCTCTAAGAAAATCATCATTGTCGAACAAGAAGTAGTAAATATTAACAAAAATTCTTCCAGTCAATGAAGCTGTTGGCCCAGATTGTATTAGCTATAAAATATTGAAAACAACTAACTTCACACTTAAAACACTTACTATGTTATTTAACAGGTAATTTTCAAAACTTTCCCCACCATCTTTTTTTTTTGGAATAATCCTCATGGCATTCCTCTTTTTGGAAAGGAAGGCACGTCAATATTATCTAATGATAGGAGTTTCAACAGACTACAGTCTCGTTTAAAGTCAGGATTTCGCAAATTCTGTTTGTTATAGTGGTCTAATTTGCAAACACAAACTATTATTGGGAGAATGCTGTCTGGCGTGTATTATACCAAGTGTTAGGTCGCTCTTTATATATTGATTTTGACTACGGATTTCTCTATTTACCTGATCAAGATAAAATACTTACGCGAGTGTGACCGATCGGTCGACAGGAGATGCCTACTCCTCTTAGGCACCTGATATCATTGCTGGGATCCAGAGGACCGTGTTCGCGCCTCTCTTGATTTTTGCATTCTTTATGGAATTTATATAATTGATCACTGTTGTCATCATCACCATTTTTATTTATATACTAATATGATGTGTTTTAGCAAATTTTTGTGTGAAATTTGGAACTTAGATTTTTGGTTGCATGTGCTCTAAGACACATCAGAAAACAAACATACAAAAGAGGTATAATCTATATGAACTTTACTCTTTTAGAGTTGTTTAAGCTCTGTAAAGGAAAAAAAATGTTTTGATTCACACAGAGCTTTAAAAGGATGGTACTACCTTAATCCAGAAAGAAGACTAATATGAATTTGAAATACAAAGTTCAAAGCTTCAGTCTCTTTATGTATTTTCAGAATGATATATGGAAGCCCGATCTCGTTCTGAAGAATGGATTTAAGAAATTTGAAGAATTGGGAGGAAGTTTTTACTATCTCAGTGTCTTTCACGATGGCACTGTGGCTTGGTTACCCTTCAATGTATTTGAAAGTCGTTGTTCCATGGACATTACCTATTTTCCTTTCGACAAACAGACATGCGATATTAAATTTCTGACTTGGAGCCATTACATTGACCAGATAGATATTCAGAGATCTTCTGATGGAATACAATTTTATGAATATGAGGTGAACGGTGTGTGGGACCTGATCGACACTAGTTCAGAAATTCATAGGGAACAGAAAAAATCACAAATCAAATTCACGTTAACGCTACGCCGAAAACCATTGTATTACGTAATGAATATCATTTTGCCTGTGGTATTTCTGGGATATCTAAACATTCTGGTTTTTGTCATCCCTGTCGATACAGGAGAAAAGATGTCCTTCTCTGTGACGGTATTTTTGTCGTTTGCTGTTTTTCTGACCATCATTTCTACACTTCTTCCCACGAGTTCCGAGAATACACCGATCATTGCTATATACCTGATTATACAGTTAGTATATGGAGTTAAAGCCCTAATCATCTCAGCTTTCCAACTTCGTTTAAACCACAGACACGAGGCTGAGGAAATCCCGATGTTTTGGATCAAGGTCGTTCAGCTACAGAGTAAACTAAGATGTAAAAGTACACAGATCGATACCGTGGACATGTATCTAAATAAGGAAGAAGAAAACAGCGTCAAGAAAATAGATGAGGATAGTCCGGATGTGATTATTGGCTGGAATCATGTTGCGTCCTCTATAGACTTTCTGGCATTCTGGTATTTTATGTTCACCAATATATTCATCACAGTCGTCGTATTTTCCGTGTTGGCAACACCATCACATAAAGCGTAATATCATATCAGAACGTATATCAGTTAATCGTCCCTCCTACCTAGAGCCAATTTTCCCCTGAGTAAGGTTTAGATTCGTCAAAAAATGTGGTGAACCATAATCCATGAGACAACAACACAAGAATACAACGATATCATGTCTCAACCATGCGCAGCTTTTCGTGCGCCGTAAACCAAGGGATTTTAAAAGGGATGGATGTAAAACTTATACGGTACCAATTTTGATGCACCAGATGTGCATTTCGACAAATAATGTCTCTTCAGTGATGCTCAAGCGAAATGTTTGAAATCCGAAATAACAATGAAGTTTTAGAGCTATTATAGCCAAAAACAGCGTGCCAAAAACAAAAAAGTGGAGTCAAATTCGTCTAAGGATAAGAGCTATGCATGAGGGAGATAATTCTTAATTTTGAAATGAATTTCTAAATTTTACAACAGCAATTAAATACACATCCGTAGCTCTTTGTTCCGTCACAATATTTTTTAAAAGAGCTACAGTTCTGCAGCTAGATATCGTATAGATTCAATGATCTATACTGGCAATAATGTCAAAGTATACACTCAAGGTTTTTGAGACAAGAGTTTGAAATGATGTATAAGGACACTCAAAAGCTATTTCTTTATTGGCATTCTAGATTGAATTATCAAAAATTACATGCTGTTCTATATCACAGTAATTGCAGGTACTAGGTCAATGAAGAACATTGACTGCTTAAATTTACGGACTGCCTCTCCTACCCAACTGTGTCTCGGCAATTAAATCACCGTAACTTATAAAAGGACGGCATGGCTTACTATAATATAGAGAGTTCAAATCATTTTTAAAAAGGGATATACATGTAGAAGTAGAAATACGAAATTCCTTACCTACCGAGGAGTTGAATATACATATATTGTTCAATGATTGGCGAATGCGATTAAATTAAACAATCAAAATATGTAGAATATGATGTACATCATTATGTTTTCATCGCAAATACTGTTTGGTTTCCTACGAGTTGTATTTTCTTTAACAGCCGTCAATGTAGTTTGCATTTGTTTTAGAAAGACTGGTATAATAAATGATTGTAATGGTTATCGTTTGTGTTCATTCTATGACGTCACATACCAACCCGCTGATTGATGACCTCTACAACAGTCCCCCGGGTAAAGCATGCCCTGTAACTAATTCGTCTGCTACCTCGACCGAGGTCAATGAGATTATGAAGAAACATGTTTCCATTGTAAAACAGGTGTAAAGTAGAGTGTACGGACAGATTAGTGCATTTGTAAGAGATCAGAAAGGAAGGCATTAAATCAAACCTATTTCAATTCACAGACAATTTAGTCCGAATTTGATGAATTGAATTAGTATATTTTTAACTACTATTTTACAATTTTCGTATGTTGTACATAGTGCTATATACTGGTATGATTCCATTGTGTCGTAAATTTTACGTTCAGAATTTATCAAATAAACATGTCACAATGTAAATATTAATCTTGTGTAGATGAGATATTGCTATAGTGTGTTTATTAAATTTGGTAATGTGTTCAGAATTCTCAGATATAGGGCTTATGGTGGATGTGACGGGCCGACAGGGGATGCTTACCCCTCCTAGGAACCTGATCCCACCTCTGGTATATCCAGGAGCCCGTGTTGGCCCTACTGTCTAGGAGTTATGAGATTGATCACTGTTCGTTAATTTACCTTTTATCTGGTACTGTGTTCAGAATTCTCAAATAAAAAGTTCACAGTGTAAATACTAATCTTATATAGATAGATATTGCTATATTATGACTGGTTTTGTTTTCACTTTAAGCACCCTCTCTCCCACGACCCCCCCCCCCCCCCACCTCTTTTTAGGCAAGTAACATCGTATATCAACTTGGGGTGGGGGCATTTGGATGAGAAATTTATTACATAAATCTTTGAAAAATATTCTTGAAAACGCATTAGATAAGTATTTTTTAAAAAAGAAAATTAAAAAAATATATCAGAGGTATGTTGCCCAAAATTTAGAATTTTAAATCGTACGGCGAGGGACATTTCTAGAACATCATATGGTTCACATTTAAAACACGTAATCATAATGAGTCAGTAGTGAAAGGATTTGGTCATATTTTGATTCTGTGAATATTCTTGTAATTGTATTCATTTGTTTGAGTTTGGACTTCATTCGGTTTATTTTTAATGACGTATTAGCTTTACTTTAGCTATAATCTAAACCTGTGTGTAATAATTTTGATCATCAGTTAAATCATTGTAATAACAATTTGTGATTTCCCATCGGTTGGTTAGCTTCCTCTCTGTGAATTTTAAAGAGGCCCAGCTGGAAAGCATTTCGTTTATTTCGTATTTTTTAATTTTATCAGCCATTGGCAGAGATTGGGTGTGATATTTTGACCACTCAGGAGATATGCATAAAACAACTTATCGTATCTAATTAAATCCTACTGACCAAATATCATTGTTCGGTATTCAATGAGAGCCCTCATTACTCCGGAGATAAATACACATGTACTTTCTCAGTCGTTGTACATTGTTAATAGGTTAGTCAATGAGCAAATATTAATCAAAAACATATACACGAAGCATTTACAAAGTGGGTATTAAAGATAGAAAACACAAGAATTTGTTTAAGTTTTATTAAAAAGAGAAGAAAGCACTGGATATAAATTCCAATTAGAAATAAAATCCACGCTTACAGAGTTTATACTGCATCTCTACAGTTAATTTATTACATCTCTACAGTTAATTTATTACATCTCTACAGGTAATTTATTACATCTTTACAGGTCATTTATTACATTTCTACAGGTAATTAACAAGGGTATTGATGCGGCAAGAGTGTAACGGTGTGTAACGTTGAGGGCCGCACACGTCAAAGGCATCAATTGAATTATAAAGTAATTTTTAAGTTAAACAGTGAAAAAATGTTACGCCTACACACATGTTTGTGTCTAATCCGGAGTTTAAGACCTTTAATAAAACCACGTCCTAGATCGTAGGTGTAAGGGTTGTTTATCGAGCCCATTCCTTCCTTGACAATGTACAGGATGATATTATGTCATTTACTGAAGGGCCCTGCCCTGACACTGAACACGATTACACTATATCATTTAGGGCTCACGGCGGATGTGACCGGTCAACAGGGGATGCTTACTCCTCCTAGGCACCTGATCCCACCTCTGGTGTGTCCAGGCGTCCGTGTTTGCCCAACTAGCTATTTTGTATTGCTTATAGGAGTTGTGAGATTGATCACTGTTCGTTATCTTCACCTTACTAAGGGACACTGCCCTGATAGTGCATAGGGTGACACTATGTCATTTAATGAAGGACCTTGTCCTGATACTGCACAGGATGACACTATGTCATTTACTAAGGGACACTACCCTGACACTGCACATAATGACACTATGTCATTTAGTGAAGGACACTGTCCTGACACTGCACAGAATGACACTATGTCATTTACTGAAAGACACTGTACTGACACAGCACAGGATGACACTATGTCATTTACTGAATGACACTACCCTGACACTGCACAGTATGACACTATGTCATTTACTGAAGGACACTACCCTGACACTGCACAGTATGACACTATATCATTTACTGAAGGACACTGTCCTGACACTGCACAGGATGACACTATATCATTTACTGAAGGACACTGTCCTGACACTGCACAGAATGACACTATGTCATTTACTGAATGACACTACCCTGACACTGCACAGTATGACACTATGTCATTTACTGAAGGACACTGTCCTGACACTGCACAGGATGACACTATGTCATTTACAGAATGGCCTGAAAAGGCGACTGAATGGCAGAGCTCAGCCATCCTTCATTGGAAGGGGTGGCATAGTTTCATCCTATGTTGGACCTCCATTTTTAAAATCTCATCTGAAAGACCCTCGACTTTTGCTTCTAACATCGAGGGTCCACGAAAGAAGAGTCACTACATGTTCTACGTATTAGATGACGTAGCCAAGGAACTAACCGTAGTCGAATCCATGACCCTCTGATGACGAAGCGAACGATTTAACCACAGAGACACCGTATTTATGTGATAAATGGTTTATGATTAATGACACGAATTGTATGCTTTCAATTTGACTGCTTCCTCGAGATATTCATGTAGCTCCACATCCAAGAAATTTGTTTTCACATAAATCGCAGAATTTTCCCCAAGTCAATAACATTAAAACCTATGACTTTTCAACAGTATACACGACCATTCCTCACGATAAATTAAAGGCTATACTTTTTGACATCATAGACAGTTGCTTCTTCAACAAAAAATGGAAAACGTAAAGATGTATCTCTAGTGATCAGTCATTCAAAACTTACTTTGTTAAACACTACTCTGATTCCACGCACAAGTACTCTTTGAAATAAAAAAAAGTTCCTCCTTGACAATATCTTCGTGATCTTTGGTGATCAGGTCTTCCAACAGACTGCTGGAATTCCCATGGGCATTAATTGTGCTCCTTTCTATATTCATATGAAGCAGAATTTATTCAAAACCTTTTACGTGAGAAGAAAAAATCTCTCGCTGTGGCCTTCAATTCGACATTTAGATATATCGATGACGTTTTGTCTATTAACAATAATAGATTTCATTCATATGTCGATTTGATATATCCCTGTGACCTCGAAATAAAGGACACCACAGAGTCGTCCACTTCTGCTTCATACTTAGATATCCTATTAAAAGTAGACATTCACAGCAAACTGAAAACTCAGCTGTAGGACAAACGAGATGATTTCAGCTTCTCCATCGTCAACTTCCCATATTTATGTAGCAATATTCCATTATCGCCTGCATATGGTGTTTATATATCTCAACTGATCCGATATGCAAGAACTTGTTCTGCGTATAGTCAGTTTTTAAATCGATGTAAGCTACTGACAAACAAGTTGATAGTACAGGGGTTTCAACAGTCTCGATTGAAGTCAGCATTTCGCAAATTCTATGGTCGTTACAACGATCTAGTTCGTCAATACAACCTATCATTGGGTCAAATGATGTCTGACGTGTTTCATACCGACTGTTAAGCCGTTCTAGGCTCACTGTTTTTGACTGCGAATAACTCCGTTTGCCTGATCAAGATATAGGGCTCAAGGCGGGTGTGACCGGTCGACAGGGGATGCTTACTCCTCCTGGGCACCTGGTCCCACCTATGATGGGTCCAGGGGTCCGTGTTTGTCCAACTATCTATTGTGTATTGTTTGTAGGAGTTATGAGATTGATCACTGTTCGTTATCTTAATCTTGACCTTTGTTGTGGTATCAAGACATTTGACCTTTTGACATTGGACTTTGATTAACTTTTTAAAACCCAAACCTTAACCTTGTCTATATCTTTTGAAAAAACAAGGATAGGGAGTTGATATTTTTCATATAGATGCCTCATGAAGAGATCTTTTTGGTAGAAAACATTTGACTTAATGACCTTTACCTTGAACTTTGACCTCATGTTAAAAACTTTAACGTTTTATATATTTTGAAACAAGAGTGAAAGAGCCTTTCTGTTTCAAATATATATGCCGCATTAGAAGACATTTCTTTTGTTACCAGAACTATTGACCACAAAGTTTGACCTACTTTTCAAAAACATTAACCTTGGCTACATCTTTTGAATCAAGGGGATACGGATTTGATATTTCATACTTAGATAACTCATGACAGGCCTTTGATGTAGTATCAAAACTTTTGACCTAGTATCCTTTGACTTTGACATATATTTAAAAAAAAAACCTTTAAGCTTTGGTACTAAGGGGATAGGTAAGTTAGATATATACTTCCTAGCGAGCTATACTGTCTTCTTAGAACACATGTTCGTGAATTTAACCTCTCGGCCATAAAAATGCTATTGTAAATTGTCCTTACGATTGTAATCTATCAAACATATTAAAAAATCGGAAGCAGGCCTGACTTGAAGGACTTTAAAGTCAAAATCCATGTCGAAATCTTTGCTTAATTGGGGGTAGGGGTGGGGGCGTGTGTACGTTTAGGTCAACTTTGAAGGTTAATGTCAACATTGTAGATAATATATTGATTATTGTGTTTGTGTGTAATAAATTGTATTATTTCAGGACGTTAGCCAGTGTATCATGTAAAAAGATGAATGGTTGACGATATAGTCTTAGTAATCTTTTATATATAATAGTAAAAGAGAAGCCTTGCCTGCTTGCTGGAACGACTTTAGTTCGAGTTAATATGCTTTTTAGAGATAAAACATAGAAATTCGTCTATATTGAGAATTATCTCACTGTATTGCAGTGTTTAGTCATTCTACGATACTCGTTTAAATTCAGCATTTCGCAAATTCTATGGTGTTATAATTATCTAGTTCGTCAATACAACCTACCTTTGGGTCAAATGCTGTCTGGCGTGTTTCATATCGATTGTTAAGCCGTTGTTGACGCATTGATTTTGACTACGGTTTATTCTATTTATCTGATCAAGATATAGGGCTCACGGTGGGTGTGACCGGTTGGCAAGGGATGCTTACTCCTCCTATCAACCTGGTCCTATCTCTTGTATATCCAGGGGTCCGTGTTTGCCCAACTCTCTATTATATATTTTTAAAGGAGTTATGACATTGATTATTGTTCGTTATCTTCACTTTTCATTCTAGAGCGATTTTTCTTGAGAAAACTGTAAAATTATGAATGCAACAATTACACTTTTGATATGAAAGAGCCACACATTTCAAGTTAAGTATTTAGCACTTTAAGGTGCTATGAAAGATGGAATGTTATATGAATGAAAGGTTGTTATGAAGTTTTGATAAAGCTGAGTTTACACCTGTGCTTATCAACTGACTTTAAAATCTTTGCTAGCTAAACCTTGCTGAATGTTAATACAATAGTCTGTGATAAGGTTTTTGTGTTTCACCCGTCGCTACATTTGTTTGCTTGGCAGACGATGGCGTGTAAAACGTTGCAATATTACATAAATCTTGTTATTCATCTGCGTAAATCTTGATTTAAAATCAATAAACTTATTATTCGTATGCAAAAAGTTTGATTTGTATGTGATAGATCTTGTTAATTATGCTAATCTTGTAATTTTGATTTATATTCGATAATATCTTGATATTTATATTCAATAAATGTCGATTGATATCGAATAATCTTACGAGTCCATGGGTCCTACAAATTGAAGTCATTATGGTTCTCATGGAGTTGAATTGTTAATTTGTGTGTTCAATAAAATATCTAAGTATAAAGCAGCTGTGGAAGACTTTGTGGTGTCTCTTATTTCGAGTTCACTGAGATATATTAATCGGTATATGAATGAAAATGATTATTGTTAATAGATCAAACATAGATATATCCAAACGTCGAATTGAAGGCGGGAGCAAGGGAGTTTTTCTTCTCATCTAGAAGCTTTTGAATAAATTCTGCCTCTTCAGAAAATAAAAACAGGTGAGCTGATAAAGAAACACAAATTTTGCCTATTGGCATTCTAACAGAATATTGGAAGATAATGAATATATTGTCAATGATGATTCCAATATCTTTTTGATATCAACATCACAGTACTTGGGCGTAGAATGAAAGTGGAGTCTAACAAAGTAATTGTTTGAATAAATGATCACTAATTATGAATGTTTCCTTTCTCAATTTTAGTCTATGATGTCAAAAAGTTTAGTCTTTAATTCATAGCGAGGAACGCTGATGATTTATCATAAGTCATCGTAAACACTTCTAGCTTTCCTTCTGTCAGGCAGCTAAGGGAAGTAAGACGTGGAAAAATGGGACTCCTTTTACTTGTTGATTTTGACTTTCATCATCCACGTAATAAATAAATTAGAAATAATATAATATAGATTATCAAAGTTTCATCGCAAATCATTTGGTATCCTTAAGACTTGTACATGGATTTGGTGTAATTGGACCGGTATATAAGAAAGTATTGTAATATCCTTTCTGTTTTCTATGACGTCACGTACCAACCAGATTCTGTGAGCGCTGATTGATGAACTCTACAGCAATTAGTTAGTACTGTGATACAACCAAAACCTCGAATACATCTTCGTCTGCTACTCCAGGATATGTAGTAAAATTAAAGAGGAACAGATAACCGTTGCAGAATGAGATCTAATTACTAACTTAAAGTACTGAAAGTACTGTGGAAAGCGGTAAGCATGCTTCCTGATATTTGCAACGAAATCCTTTGTCTGATTTTTTTTTATATCAAAGCTACGGGACAAATTATGTACAAATAAGAACAGACAAAACTAAAAAATAATAAATTTTGCAATATTTCACCGAATTACCACACCCTCATACATTGTGAGTGCGTCTCTTTTCTATCGATTGATGCCTTGAATTAATAAATTACATATTAGATCTGGTTGGTGTATCAAACCCCTGGGGAAATTTACTACACAATTCTATTTTGTTCCCAATTTGTAGAACATTTACAGGTAAAAAGATAAACAAATGTAGTGTTTAATTTTGACTCTGTCCGTAAGTCCGAGCCCGACAAATAGTAGGGAGGATCGATAAATCTAAAATAGAGTCTCTCCGTTGTGACGGTAAAGTATGTTTGGTTTATAAAAACCAAGACGCTTTCTTTGTTTATGACTTCATCTAGTGTAATACCTAATTCTTGACGCTCGTTCAGAACATACTTTTTTATTCCCTATATTACACTCGAGACAATATGTAGACACTCTGTTTGTTCTCAGCTTTTGTAGTTTAATTTTAGTGCTAGTTTGCAATTTCATTTTACTCATTTAGTTTTCATTTCTATGTACTAAATATTATGCCGTCCTGAAGAAGGGACTTGTCGATCCGACAATTTGACAATTTTAAATCGTTCTTGTTGTTGGTCAATTCAATTGTTTCGTAATAACCATGTCATTATCCCGCTATTACAACGTGTGATGTGTTCGTAATACTCAATTAAATGTCACATATTTATCTTGTATAGATTCATATTGCTGTATTGTGTGAATCTCTTTAACTGCGATGGTCCTCTCTTTCCCCATTCTCCCTTTCCTCTCTCTATACCACATTTCAATTCGGGATTGATTTTAGGCAAATAGCATCGTGTGGGATGTGGGTATATTTCACAATAGTCAGAAAATTCCCGACAAGCAAACAAATGGGTGCGCACCATACGCAGTTCTCCCAATGGTTACTGTTGGTATCTTTGATCAACATCGGTAAATCAATAATTTCGCGGTAGAATTGGTAGCGCGGGACATTCTTTTATTAGTGACATCTTCAAAATGGTGACTAATGTAGGCGTCCATGCGGAATTCGCTGACGTTTCAAGTGTAGTATCCATTGCCACTGCAAAGGACATTAAATGATAAAGACTGCAGATTCTTAGACTGTTAGAAGAAAGGATATTAAATATATATCGCAGTACATACTGTTGCTTGCAAGGTCGTCGACATTTGAGTGTACAGGAGAACCGTGTTTCACTATTTGTAATGTTCTGTTTCTGCATGAACAAAGCAAACCTCAATTGATTTGTAGCCATGATGCTTAAATAATACATGCTGGTATGACACCATTTGTTACCAATGGTTACCATTGGTAACTACTGGTTACCATTGTTACTTTCCAAACCAATGCTAACAAAATTCCACTTACAGTTCTAGGGCTACCAATAGTACCTTTGTCTTAAACAATGGTACGAATAGTAGTCATTGGTAATGACAACATTTTCCCTTTGGTAATTAACAGTTAACACAATCATATGAATGAATCAAAAGATTTTTTAAAGCTGACATGAATTAATAAATACGTACACCTTTCTCATCTTATCCGCCATATTTCTTTCAGGTAGCCTAATTTACTCTACCCGTATATACCCCAAATGTGATTGTCACACCTGAGTGATTTTTCTAGGTGGACTCGACCAGTGCATATCTCCGATAGTAATATATAGGGAATGAGAAACAAATAAAATAACATTTTAAAACATTATGCTTTGCTCAAAATTACAAAATATTGATTGTATACTAATGCAACATTCTGGAAGTTTAGATAAGTTAGACAAAAATGCAACAAAAAAAAAAAAGTATTTGCATTTTCTAATAAAATAAATGCGGATAAATCATTTGCCAATTACATACTGATAGAATGGAATAGGCAAAGAGCATAAAATATATTATTTATATCAATTCTTGCAAAATAAAGGCGCATGCCATATGCATAATATGCAATGCACAAGGTATAATCGCCAAAAAAAGTATCAAATACGGGCGTCTATTCAACAGGTATCGGAGATGTGCACTTACCGAAAATATTAGATTCTCTTTATTCTGATAAATCCACGAAACAAAATGATAAACTGCATTTGTATCTCGTTAGAACTTTACAACACGTTTTCATTCCATTATACAGACTGCGACACACTTCACCCGTGCCAAACAGTGTGTCTTCAATCAGGGGAGATGTCAGAGTCGAAAATTTTTCCTGTATTGAATGCTTGTCTGGTCGAGGTTTTGCAGTTTATAGAAATGGGGAATCTAATATCTGGTTGGATATATTGCGTGCACAATTCAAAATTTCTCGATGATCATATACAAACTTGGATATACAAATAAGGGAATAATGATCGAAAATATACATCTGTGTGCAAATGCGTGTATTACATTTGCATCCATAATAAACAGTTCATTACACAAAGACACATATGAAAGGAAATTTATAAACGAAAATATAGTTTTGTTGTCTCTTTTGGAACCACATAATTATTTACGGTCTCTGTATGTCCGTATTCATGGAGAGGGAGAGGGAGAGAGAGACCGTCCTACTTCGATTTATAATATATCATTTCACAGAAGGAAAGAAAATTGATCACTTATATAAATGTAAGCTTTCAAGCATTAAAAATTTCCAGCTATTTAAAAATTTGTGATTGACAATTTATTGGAAACTTACAGGAGTTGATGCTTAAAATTGAATTCATTACAAATTTAAAAAAAAATATTAGTTTGAACTGTGCATGTAGAAAATACTGACTTTGTATGTTAGAATAACGGGGGGAAAGTAAATTGTCAAAAAAAGTGGGGAAAGCAGACCAGCCTTCCTGCCCACCCCAACCCTCTGTTTTTGTGCCTAAAACAACATATCAATTCGTGTTGAAAGAAAGGTGCATATCTACATTTCATTAAATTCCAAAGGAGCTCGAATTTATGTGTTCCCCTATTAATTATTTTGTATGCAAGATTCTTTCCCGAATTTAGAATCATGCTTTCAGTCAGAGCAGAGATTAATTCATGTTGAAGTATATCTAGTTTGAATGCAAATGTTGGATTCCTTCTTTTAATTTCATCAGACTCATTAAAAACCCCGCTCCCAAACTATGCAGCTTTGTTTTTATTGATATCTAAATCGGTATAATGTTTTTTCGTGATCATATAGATATTGATACTGATAATGAAAAAAGAAAATGTTTATACTCTTGCCTTCTGCATATCCTACTAATGCATTACAGTATATTGACATTGTATCATATCAAATAAAAGCTCAACACGAATTTTACTGATTTATGCATACTAACATCTTATCGAATACATTTGAATTTGAAATTTCTACGTACAGCGGTATGGCCATTGCGCCAGATCTACGAAATGAAAATATTTATGAATAAATTACACTCAAGCCTCAAAGTAATCATTATGGCATGTTACAGAAACGTTAAAACACACAAATGCTATAGTCCTGCAATGCATGCATGCGATTTTTCTGAATACATGTATTTATGTATTCATGAATGAAGTTCCTACGCTTGAAAATATCTTGGTCTTTATGCATTTTGTTTTGTGATTTCGGTTTACCATTCCTTACACTGTGTAAATGAAGGAAAACTTGGTAAAGAGTGCAATTCTACATGCACCATACAATTAGTATACATGCATGTGTTGCAAAACAAAATGTACATGTAATAACCAGACATGTATCGTCATTTTTCATGGGGGGGGGGGGGGGGGGGGGGGGGGGTACAACAGGGGGGGGGGGGGAAATGGAAAATTGGATTCTTCAAAATTTCTTGCCATTCAAAATAATAATTAAAAAAGATGAACGAAAACAGCAATAAAATAAAACAAAACACCCAAACAAACCAAGATGTTTTGTCCGATGTGCAAAGTCCTAATGTGGGGTGAAGGGTTAAAGAGTCTTTTACTTTGACTACCTCAATAATTTCCCCCTACACTTCATTTTCTTCAATCGTTGGGGGTCGGATGGGGTGGTTAGAGTCCTCTACTATGAGTGCCTCATATCTTCATTTTCTTAATTGGTGGTGGTGTGTGTCTTCTACTATTATATCAGAACTTTCAAGCTGGGGTAAGTGGGGGAGGGGTTGTCACTCAATGTATCTTTTATTTGCATTACAAACTAACAATAAATGGATATTGTTATTAAAGGTGGGTGACAGACACTCTTGTCCTCTCCCCTTGATGTTTGATAACGACGCATAATATGATAAACTCGATTATTACATTTTGCATTAGTACAATTTGCGTCGAGTTAGACACAGAATGTAATAACGCAAAATGGCATAGATATATAAGATCTATTGAGCGCCAAATTAGCATAAAATGAAGTAATTGAAAATAACATTATTTAAAAATATGTTTAATTTTTAATTAATGCGTGCTTTAAATGAATCAAATAAATCTGTATTATCAATTAATGAGAGCAATATTGAGTTACTAGTACTGTTCTCTTTTTATTGAATTAACGATATCATTTGTCTTAATAAGAGCACGATTATTACAAGATCATCGATTCTCTCTCTCTCTCTCTCTCTCTCTCTCTCTCATCCCATACACTCGTACAGTGTTGTATATGCAAATTTATGTACCTAAATGATTTCCTGATTGATAAATCTGCAATACTCTGACCAGTAAATCATATGTTATAAGGATTCATGCACAATACAGGGTAAATATTATACTCTGATACTTCCCCTGATTGAAGATAGCTGATCGGCACGGGCTAAGTGTGTCGCAGTCTGTACAATGGACAATGTTGTTTACTGTTGGAATGCAAATGGAGTTTATCGTTTTGTTTCATGGATTATGCAAATAAAGGGAGTTGTACTACTACTTAGAGTATTTTCGACAAGTGTACACGTACATCTGCGGTCCTTTACAGATATTACGAGTAGGCCCAGGTAAATAGTCGCCGCATTCGATGCGTTTTCATGGCGAGCATACATGCCATTTTTATAAGTACAGTAGTATTTATGTCTTTGCCTTTTACTAAGTAATTGTGAATGGTATAGATTGTATACTCTTTGCTTATTCCATTTTATCAATAGATAAAAGATGAAATATTTCTCCGCATTTTTGTATAGTTTTGACATATTTACTGCAAATGTACGCACGTTCACGTAAAGAAAAGGCATTCTATATATATTTATCCAAATATATATATTTAGAATGATTTACTACTGTACGATATGTTTATTATAATTTTGAGCACTGCGTGGTGTTCCAAAACGTGATTTCATTTCTTCTTGATGTCCTATAAATTAGTATCGGAGATGTACGTGTTACCCGTCGAAGCTACCCGCACAGGTAAATCGAAGACACTGATGTGAAGTGAAGCGTAGCAAAGCTCGTCCCCTTATATACCATGCGAACCCCGATACAAATAACAATAGAAATTCCAACTAATATGGCGGATTAGCAAAGAAATATGGCGGACAAATAGAATTATACTATATTTATTAATTCATGTCAGCTTTAAGGATATGCGGGACGATGATACCGTGATGGTTGCGAATTTATTATAAAGTTAGAACCGGACGCAGAGTAGTTAAAGCTTCCCAAGAAAAATCACAAAGCTGTACAGACCTACTATATGACGTCATAATAAAAAAAATAGTACGTCACGACGTTGTATCGCGGGGAAAATGGCATCATATTTTGTCGTAATTTGCTACCGCTGTCAAGTGTCATGTGTAAATCTGTTGATCGAATTCTTGTCAAATGATATTTTTTATTTTATTTCATAGTGATTACAAGTCTCTTTGTCACATACATTGCATATATATAGTATGTGACACAGTAAGTTTGATAGTATAACCTATAAGTCAGCAATTAGTATCTCTAGGCATTTACAAAAGGAAAGTCAATCGTCTGTAAACAATGACCCAGTACAAGTGTAAGATGATGATCGTTTATTGATATTTACTGTAGTGGTGTGAAACTAGAACTGGACACACATTTCTCCGAATCGTGCTTGGGAAACGTACGAACTATTCAGGTGCTTTTATAATCGATCCTTGTTTGCGAAAAATACCCCCTTAAGACGACAATCCTTACTTTTAGTCAAATATTAACGTCCATACTAGGAATGTTTGATTTTTGCAAGCATTTTCATGTAAATATAAGTACGCTTTATCTCTCAAGCTATTTCATATTCCAAATTATTTTTACTAACTTTACGAAACACTGCTGCGGAAATGGTAACTAATTTAAATATATATATATATATCACACGTCGGAATGTATGCGAGAAGCAGACGTGTGAAAATGAAAAAGGTGCAAAGTCACAACATGTGCGATACATAAATACCTTGAACAATAGCATGGAGACGATCGAGTCAAGCGACATTAGCTACAGTACGGCCATCGCGGATCCCGTATTAGACCGCGTTCCCCCCGCGGTATGTTAATCCTTCCCGCGCTATCCCTCCGCGGGATTTCATCGCGGGGCAGATTTACACCGCCGCGGTGTAAAGTACCGTTATTTACCTGTTAGGACAAACTAACCGTACGATAGCTATTTCATTCGTCGGCAAAAAATGAGTACGGCTTGCTTATGGACAGCTATCTCGCATTACATACCGGTCGGTATATTAAATAAATCATTTTAGAAAAATGAAAAATAAAATCAGGGACCTACTAAAACCAGATATACTTAAGGATTTAGCATATTTAATACACCCCCAATTGTTTTATTCTAAAAAAAAAAACCAAAAAAACCCAACAACCCCCCCCCCCCCCCCCCAAAAAAAACCCCAGCATTTAATTTTGTTTTTTTAATAGTATTTTTATGCTACAATTAATAATAAGGATTAGGAGCTGTGTCCTAATATTTTTTACAGTGAAAAAATAATACAAACAGATTTACAAATGACCGTATACGAGTGCAAGATTAATATGTTCTGTCTGTTTTAATGGTGTTTGTGTAGATTTCGAGAATTGGTTCAATAATTTATTAGTAACAAAATATCATTTTGCATGTTTTAAGAATAACAAAATTTAAATTTTATATTATGCTAAAAGAAAGATTTTTGTTTTCTCATTTCAATCGAACATCGTTTATATGTACACCTGTTGGGTCCCTGCTGAACGTGTTCTTAAAACAACACACAGGGGAGAAGACCCTGCGTGTATATGTTCAACGCGTCAAATACAGGATGTCAAAATGGTAATGTCTCTACGTCATGCGATCTGCTTATCAGCTTACAATTACCTACATGTATACCCAACAAATTTTACCAGTAATTAAACTAGGGTGTTTGTTTTTAATTCCTTCGTCAAGTGCTGGTTTCCTCGCTTACAACTTACTAATTCCTTTTATTACGGTACATATGAATGTCAGTATCATCAAAATTACTCTCTAATTGCATGTTAAATCAAAATTTAATATACGCTGTAGAGGAAGGCCACACATATACGACAGGGGTGGCGTATACCACAAAACTGTGTTTTACTTGTTATCTACTTTTTGGTAATATATTACCTCCTTTAAAATATGCATTGCGGTTTTTTTTTCTCTTCTCTCTCAGATGTTCAAAGCCCCAGAAATGTAATTAAAATTTGAGAATTTGGATCCAATTAATATTTTATTTTAATTAGATTGATGCTTTATTTGTATTGATTACCAAGCGGTGTTTGTGTGGGTAGTCTAATGTTGACTCAGCAGTTTCACGGGTAGAGCGTGCGCTGATCGAGGTCTGGGACGTTGAAGCAGACAGGAAGTGTTATGTAACAGATATACCCATACCCGAGACGTTCTATACACAATGAAACCTGTTAAGTTAGGACGTCTTCACAATGTCTAGAAGAGAAAATGTACTGTGTTAGGTATAGCTATAGGGGCACCTATATAATACTCTCTTTCGAATTGGGGAAAAATGGTTTGGAGAGAATATTAATTTGAACATATCTTCACACCACTTGTCCCCTCTAATCTAACATTTTGTATCTACATCTTTCGTATGCTGCGGGTCACGTTTATGGAGACGTAACTTGGACAGATTTTTGTCAAATGGTTAAAAATTGTCTTCACTTTACACGTTTTATCCCCCCTCTCAAATTTTATATAGAGTTTGATGATACTAGGCTTTCCTTTTCCTACTTTAATATATGCGTGATACATGGTTTTCTTAATATATATTTGTACAAATACATGTATAGACTTATATTCCTGAAAAATAAGTTATGAAACCACCAATCTGTGATTGATACTAACAGGGATAATCAGTTTTCGTGAAGTTACTTTTGCTGTTTCACGGGTAAAGCGTGTGCCGATCGATGTCTGGGGTGTTGGAGCAGACGGTATTCGGAGCAGACAGGGCGTGTTATGTAACAGATATACACATACCCATGAACGTTTCTTCACAGTCCAGTCAGCTATGTTAAATAGTACTCTCTCTCTCTCTCTCTCTCTCTCTCTCTCTCTCTCAAATTTTATAAAGATAGAATTTGCTGATGCAAGGTTTTCTTTTCCCTACTTTGATATAAATTTATGTTATCCATGTTTTGTTTTTAAATATTTATACAAATACATTGTTTAGAATTAAATTCCTGAAAAACAATTAATATGTGATTGATACTGACAGGGATAATCAGTTTTCGTGAAGTTACCTTTGCCGTTTTACGGATAAAGCGTATATATATGCACTTGTATATGGTCATCTTCCGACATTGGTATATGGTAATCTACCCTTATATTGAATGTGTGGTTCAATAAAGGTAACATGAGAAGTTTTTGTAAAATGTGTTTTACAAGCGATGCATGCACATGTATATGGCAATTTAATGATTTATTTATAGTATTGCTGAAAAAACGATCTGTTTTCAGTTTATGATCAGTATATATATATTTTTACGTTAACGGGAGATAACTCGCGTTTGTTGATGGCATTAATCATCTACAGGTGAGACCGCGGCGAGGACAGCGGGACCGCGGGGGAGCGCGGGATATGCAGGGTTACCTGAGCTATACCGCGGTAGCTCTATCCCGCGGGGGGAGCGCGGAAAATACGGAATCCGCGCTGGCCGTACATGTACCATGGCCGCGGAAATGCTGTTGATCTTGTAAAGGAAGTAGTAGCTCATATTGACAACTAGACCTAACCCGTGGTTTGAAAGAAGACGTATTGTTTAGAGCTAGACTAGACGTTTTTTCGAATCCATGTTTAATATATACATGTATATTTAAAAAAAAAAATTAATATGTTTTCTTTAACTCTATTCTTGTTCCATAATCATGATAATTCTAAATATTTCAATAGGTTCAAAACAAATATAGTTTCTAACAATGTATTCCAAAACAGGCAAAAAGAATTAGGCTGCCCCCCCCTCCCCCTCTTTGACAATGAGGTTTTTTTTATTTTGTAGTGCAGATAAATTGAGACTGTCCCATCCCCCATTACTTTTAACAATAGTTGTACATGAAAAGAATATAAGCTTGAAAGTTATTAATAACAAATATTTCGCCAAGCCTAACCCCAAGTGAACATATCAATGTATAACTTCAAGGACGCCTACATGTACCTCAAAATCAAGATTAGCTTCACCCTTTCATATTTCTACAGGAAGTTAGGTATATGAATACCTTTTAATTGCAGTGTTTGCAAAAAAATTCATTGACAAGTTTTTGAGCAGTGCCTCATTTAGTATCTGGACTACCCTGTTTTGGAGTACCAATTTCCACCCCAAATCCTTAAATTTTCCCAATTTCTTATTATATGGTTGTGTTTAAGCATGCTATTATCATATACACGTATTTCATATTTTGCATATATTCTAAAGATTATTGTAAAAGATATAGATAAAAGTTCTATCAAATTATTCTTTTTAATTGAAAGTCGGAATGATCTTGTAAAATTCACAATGTTCGAAAAAGGGGGGTTGGTAATTCAAACCTTATTATCTCCCTTGTATACCTAGAAAGTGGCCATGAAATTTATACACATTGTACATGATGCGTGCATGTGTTGAAGGGGGTTTAGAACATTATCTGGTTCACTATTGCATTAGTAAATTATTTTGTTTTGCAATTTCGCTCTGATGCATACTATAAGAACAAGACATGTAATTGTAAGTGGAGAAAAAAATTGTAATTTTGATGTGATAGTATAAATATGAATTCCTCTATGTATTTATTCGTTTTGATATATTTCATCGATCGTAAATCTTACAATTTAATTTTCTGTAAGTTCAATTGCGCATCTTGATTGAGTTGGCTGAGTAAAATTTTATTCTGTTATTTCAATGGTTCTTTGACTTCATTGGTCATTTCATATTTCTTTATCCAATAATAGTTTTTCAATATATGTATAAATTTACCGCGTTTACCTATGTAGTTAGAGCAGTAACACGTTTACAACCAGCTGATATCTTCCCCATCTTATGGTCAATGCCTTTATTTTCTACTGAATAAATTAATGAAACCAACATCTCCCTCCCTGCTCGGTTACATTGAAAAGACATTGTGTAACATTCAAATCGCGACAATAGTGTCTTGTTAGAGCGTTCGCCCCGCATGCGGAAGGCCGGGGTTTGATTCCCGGCCGCGACAAACCTAAGTCGTTAAAACAGGTAGCGGCAGTTCCATCGATAAACGATCGGCATCAGGTGTGAATGTCACGAGTCCTCGGAGATGACCTTAAAAACAGATGACCTGTGTCACAGTAGGTGAGGCACGCTAAAGAACCCTTACTGCTCAATGGCCATAATCACCGAGCATAGGCCCAAATTTGAAGCCCTTCACCAGTCTTGGTGACGTCTCCATACGAGTGAAAAATTCTCGAGCGAGACGTTAAGCAATTCTAAATATTATTGTAATTTGATTCATCGATTTACACTTTTTTCAGTTCGTGTTAAATAACGTCTTAGATACTCTAACTAAAATGTATGGCTATGTGTAATAATTTTGATTATCAGTTAAATCATTATAATAGAGTTTTATAATTTACAAGCGATTGTACAAACTATACGGCTGCGGTCGGTTTTCTGTAACTTTCTCACTGTGAATTTCATTTTTCTTCATATTTGTAACTTTCCCAGCTATTAACAGATGGTGAGTATATTGTAATATATTTTGAACACGTCTAGCCCTATCTTATTGTACGAAAAAAAAAATGAAATGCAAAAGATAGGTGTCACCTTGATTCCTAGCATATAGGTCGGTGCAAATACGACACTAAGACACGTAGTCATTTGCTGAAGAAATTCAGAGGAAAACCTACATGGTTCAGCAAAAATGTATGTAGCTGAGAGAATTGGCACCATGTGAAAGGCAGAATTTTAACAGGGGCAGTCAGTATTCTTGATTGTGCAGTGTCTAAAATCCCTCGCACAATACTCTAATGAGGGTTGAGTAATGCGGATTTAGTCCAAATGAGAGAAAATCAAAGCGAGAAAGGGGCTCCTGCTCGGAGAATGTTTTGTGCACCAGCATTGCATGTGATTTAGTGTCATGAATTATTATGAATTATTAATTACGTAAATACGAACTAGAAGTATTGACTTAAAAGGGAAATATAATTTTCCATCAATTTGTCAGAACATGACTTTGATGTATACTCCCTACCCATATGATTCAGAACCGAAACATTGTCCGCTGTCATTTTACAAATTATATTTGTTAGCGTTTCTTTGCTCGTTGATTTGTCGATTGTTCTATTTTAATCTATGAAGGTAAACAACCTGGGATTGAAACGCGTAATAAATCTTTTCATTGTGTGGTCCGAGCACTTTGTTCCCACAGCAAATTATACTTAATCCGTGTGTAATTATCCTTATAGTTTTACTGTGGTCGGATAAGTATTTGATAAATGTTAATCAATGTAAAGTTATGTCAAAATGACCTTTAAAATTGATTGCATTATGGTATGTGAATTTTAATTACAAAATCCGTTATTTCATTGAAAAAACAGTAACTATTATTAGCAAGGTTTACAAATCGATGGTTTATATGGAAAGGAAATAAATAGTTCTGAATTGGAGTTAATTATATTCAAATTCGTAATCTCCTTTGCTGGTTCAAAAATATCCAGGAAATATTGCCATCATCATCATTTAAATACTAATTCTTCTGTTGTGCCTGTATATACGCTGTTTCTGCTATTTTCCAATTCCCTTGGACTAAAGAGGAAGGTACTTGAGGTGCTCTTTCAATTTTATGGGGAGCGGTTGGTGTTTATATCCGTCCCGTATACTCAGATAACATCAGATTCTTTATAGATTAAGTAAGAAGTGATTAATTATATATCTCTTTATAATCTTCTTTGAAAATGAGGATTATAATGGTCATCGTTTGTTTTTGGATTGCTACTGTGACATCATAAACCAATGAAAATATGCAGACTCTGATTAACGCCATTTTCACTAATTATTCATCCAAAGTACGTCCGGTGATCAACCAACGTCATCCACTTTCTCTTGACGTCAGTTTCTACCTCAGCAGCATCAATGACGTCGACGAGGTCAACGGGAAACTGGTGACCACGGGATACCTGTGGCTGACGTGGACGGACGAGCTATTGAGATGGACTCCCGCTGATTATAACGGGACTGACATCATCTTCATTCCTCAGGTAACACAGGACGTGGGAGTTTAAATTTTTGCCACACTATTTTATTGCATTTGTATTTTATTTAAATCTCATTTCATTTCTGACACTAATCACATACTGGTTATTATTTGATAAAGAATTGTGATACTGATATCATCGGCATATCTTCATCGAACTTCTTTTTTCTAATGCTAAACCACCCTTAAACTTGAGTATTTTGCATTGCTTTCCTGCAACATGAAGAGTAAATTGAAGGCAAAAATTTATGTTTAAAAGAATCAATGGGTAATTCAAAGTTCGTCACTAAAGCATGTACACAATGATGCGATGAAAATGCCACTATGGTATGATAACAACACTACGATGAAATTATAATGATGAAACCATAGCATCATCGTATTCGCACAATTGTGTTAGCGTACCATTCTGTTGTGTTCGAAACAAGCACAATGAAGCAGACACATATGCCTGGATTTTGTGTTGTTGGTTATTTTACGCTCCCTTTCGAGAATTTTTCAGTCAACTCATGTAGAGATATTACCAACAGTAGGTGAAGTGCCACAAGTCTTGTCCTATGTAATTAGGTACTCTTTATAACTTGTTCAGGTCATATCCAAACGAACCACAAAATTCACTCTAATTCCAGGTACTGGACAAAGGGGCAGTCAATACTTATGTTAAACATGGCGACGACCTCCAGGCCTCCCGTGCCTGCCAGTTGGAATTAAATCATTTATCAAAATGGGCAATGACGGCTTTCACAATGTGCATTAATGTCTATTTATATGTGCAAGATATCATACACATTTAAGTATAAAAATGCACACATACAATGCAACTCTAATTCATATCACCAACGCATTAAAGTGAATTTCCACCCCCTGTTTGTATGGTAGCATATTGCGCAACTTGAAAGACGGTTTCTGTAAAATAGAATATAATTTTTGTAAATTTCATTATGTACAATTCCGTATAACTTCTTACTGTCACGCGAGCTTTACTGATCAAAATTGCCCGCTTCAAAACCGTCTACAAGGTGTTTTCAAACTGAATTTGCTTAAATGTCGTCATTCCATTAGAAGATTCTAAGAAACTGTATAAAAGGGAAATCATTTACAATTTTACACACCAGTCTTGGTGACGTTTCCATATGAGTGAACAATTCTTGAGAGAGACGTTAAACAAGATACAATCAATCAATCAACAAAAAGGCTTTATGAAATTTTATTCCCTGAAGAAATATACAGGAAGGGGCGATATAGAACACAACGCCCTACACTTAAAATGAAAAGATGAAGATAACGAATAGTGATTAATGTCATAAATCCCATAAGCTATGCAAAATTAATAGCTGGGCAAACATGAACCCTGGACATACCAGAGGTGGGATCTGGTTCCCAGGAGGAGCACGGATCCCCTGTCGACCGGTCACACCCGCCATGAGTTCCATATCCTAATCAGGCAATTAGCATGAAACACGTCAGACAACACCTGACCCAATGACAGGTTGCATCGGCAAACCAGACCAGCATTACGACCATAGAATTTGCGAAATGCTGATTTTAAACGCGATTATATTTATCAGCCCCATTGACTGGGATATTAAATGTATCTAAAACTGAAGCATGGTTTTGAAGAATTTCATCGGTTGAAAGGGCAGTTGGAGTATAAGTACGATTAACAATAATAGAAGCAATGTCAAGTTCGTTTAAAATACAGTTGTAATAATGAGCCTTACAAACAAAGGCAATGTTGTTAAAAGATTTGTCAGCTGGAACTGAAACATATTCCTCATGTATCCTATTTGATTCTTTTATCATTTCTGGTTTACTAAACACAGAAAGATAGATGGTATGTACTTTTGTTTTGATGTGTCTAATGCGGGATTTTGATATTTCTCTGATACGTTGATAAATCCATTTTGACAAGTATCAAGTTCTTCGTTATGATATTTAGCCCATCGTCTGACAGAAGTTTTGACATAATTCATATAATAGAGATGAAGTTCGATCGCCAATTGAAATATCGAGGTTCTATGACTTTAGAAGCTTTTGTTAAAAAGTTATTTCAGGTCCGCATTTTCAACTTCATCAACATGACCAATAATGGCATGTCCAGTTGGATTATAGGTGAAAGAAGAACAAGAAGACGTAAGTGGACTAAGTATAGGATGGTCTATGTGTAGGCACTGCGAAGTTTGTTTGTAATTTAAAAGTTTGGATGCAATAGTAGAAGTATATTTGGAGGAAATACAAGGTGTATATTTGAACTTGAAACATGTAGAAATACAAGTCTAAACTTTTTCATGACGAAGAATGTTGCTTATGTCAATGGCATCTATTCCCTTGTTAGTAAATTTGAGCTTAAGGACTTGGCGGCACGATTCGGAAGGGATATCATCCATAACCCGCGGTGGTTTAAAGAGCCTGTGATTGACAACACCCATCTCGCTTATTTCAAATATAAATGCGATCGCACAAACAAGCGTAAAATATCGGTTTATGAAACATATTATAGCTTATATAATGAATCTCTAAGAAAATCATCATTGACGAACAAGACGTAGTAGATATTATCAGAATACTTCCAGTCAATAAAGCTGTTGGCCCAGATTGTATAAGTTATAAAATGTTGAAAGCAACTAACTATTACTAAACCACTTATTATGTTATTTAACAGGTCATTTTCAGAACTGTCCCACCACCTTTTAGAGAAATCCTCACGCCATTCCTCTTTTTGAAAAGGAAGACCCGTCAATATTATCTAATGATAGGATTTTCAACAGACTACAGTCTCGTCTAAAGTCAGCATTTCGCAAATTCTATGTTTGTTATAGAGGTCTAATTTGCAAACACAAATTATCATTGGGAGAATGCTGTCTGGCGTGCTTTATACCAAGTGTTAGGTCGTTCTTTACTTACTTATTTTCACCACGGATTTCTCTATTTACCTGATCAAGAAAGAAGACTTACGCAAGTGTGACCGACCGGTCGACAGGAGATGCTTACTCCTCTTAGGCACCTGATATCATTGCTGGGATCCAGAGGACCGTGTTCGCGCTTCTCTTAATTCGTGTATTCTTTATGGGATTTATGCAATTGATCACTATTGGTCATCGTCACCGTTTTTATTTTTAACCTAATATGATGTGTTTTAGCAAATTTTTGTGTGAAATTTGGATCTTTGATTTTTGGGTGCATATGCACTAAGACGCATAAGAAAATAAGCAAGAGAGGTATATCTTGTATGATCTTTTCTCTCTGTTTAAGAGTTGTTTAAGCTATTCAAATGAAAAAAAAACTATTTTGATTGACATAGTGTTTTAAAAGGATGGTATTACCTTAATCCAGAAATAAGACTAATCTGAATTTTAAATACAAAGTTCAAAGCTTCAGTCTCTTTATGTATTTTCAGAATGATATATGGAAGCCCGATCTCGTCCTGAAGAATGGATTTAAGAAATTTGAAGAATTGGGAGGAACGTTTTACTATCTCAGTGTCTTTCACGATGGCACTGTGGTTTGGTTACCCTTCAGTGTATTTGAAAGTCGTTGTTCCATGGACATTACCTATTTTCCTTTCGACACGCAGACGTGCGATATCACATTTGTTACTTGGAGCCATTACATTGACCAGATAGATATTCAGAGATCTTCCGATGGAATACAATTTTATGAATATGAGGTGAACGGTGTGTGGGACCTGATCGACACTAGTTCAGAAATTCAAAAGGAACAGAAGGAATCACAAGTCAAATTCACGTTAAAGCTACGCCGAAAGCCATTGTATTACGTAATGAATATCATTCTGCCTGTGGTATTTCTGGGATATCTAAACATTCTGGTTTTTGTTATCCCAGTCGATGCAGGAGAAAAGATGTCCTTCTCTGTGACGGTATTTTTGTCTTTCGCTGTTTTTCTGACCATCATTTCAACACTTCTTCCCACGAGTTCCGAGAATACACCGATTATTGCTATGTATCTGATTATACAGTTAATATATGGAGTTATTGCCCTAATCATCTCAGCTTTCCAACTTCGCTTACATCACAGAAACGAGGCAGAGGAAATCACGAGGTTTTGGATCAAGGTCGTTCAACTATACAGCGTAAACTAAGATGTAAAAGAACACAGGTGGATGTCTTGGACATGTGTCTAAATAAGGAAGAAGGAAACAGGGTCAAGAAAATATATAACGATAGCCCAGATGTGACTGTTGGTTGGAATCATGTTGCGTCCTCTGTAGACTTTCTCGCATTCTGGTTTTTTATGATCACCAGTATATTGATCACAGTCGTCGTATTTTCTGTGTTGGCGACACAATAACATAAAGCGTAATATTATCTCACAGTGTATATCAGTTAATCATCCCCGCAGCGGGGGTCTAAATATAACATTTAATTAGAACCAATTTCTCCCAAAATAAGGTAGAATACGTAAAAAATATAATTGGTGGCCCACAATGTATGAGACAACAACACAATAATACAACGATATAGTTTCTCAACCATGCGCAGCTTTTTGTGCTCCGGAAATCAAAGTCTTTTATAAGGGCTGGGTATGTAGCTCTCTGCTCCATCACGGTATTTGTTTTCAAAGAGCTACAAATCTGCAGCTAGATATCGTATAGATTCAATTATCTATACTGACAATAATGTCAAAGTATACACACAGGGTTTCATTTCATTGACATTCTAGAATGAATTATTACAACTTGCGTTGTCACCATAGTAGGTGCAGGTACTAGGTCAATGAAGAACATTGACTGCTTAAATTTACGAACCGCCTCTCCTACCCGACTGTGTCTTGACACTCAAATCGCCGGAATGTATAAAAGGACGACTTCGGAGTCTCGGTATTTATACACAAATTGGATCACATGATATAAAGTGACTAATTGAGATCTCCGCATGGTCGTACCTCAAATATCCAGAATCATTACACGTTCACCGTGCGCTCTCCGTTCACAGTTTTGCGTTCAGCGTGTGCTCACCGTTCGTTCACCGTTCAGCGTGCGCTCACCGTTCGTTCATCGTTCAGTCTTTTTATTGTCATTCGGAACACCAAAGTGAAAGGACCAATCTTGATAGCAAGGCGAAAATCAAAATTGAACGTGTGCGTAAGAGTGAAAGGAGACTTTCTTCCTATATCAGAAATTTAATTTTGAAGTACAAAATGTCAGGATTATCCACTGTGAATGCCGAAAGGTTCATTTGAGCTTTCGTTTTAAAAACATAATTCTAAATGAGAGACGAATATAAGAGTTTGTCGTTATGAATTTAACCCAAGTACAAAAAATAAGGCAGTTTCAGGTAACGAAAACTTCTTCCCCTGTGTTGACGATTTAACATTTACAAGTTCGGGCAAAAGCACAAATTATTATAATTATTTTGCATTGCTTGACACGAGTTTTAAACAAGCCCCACCCCCCCTACTTTGAAAAATAAAAAAAAATGATGCTACATAATGTACATTGTACCGTATGTACGTGTCAGAATGTCAAATTGATATAGCTATTTTACGCCTATATTTATGAAAGACATTGTCAATAAACTGATATTTACTACACTTGCCAAATTTGAAACTTTTGTAACATTTTTCCTTAATTCAAAGATGTAATTGTTTATCTTGTACGTTTCTGCATTAGCCTTTAAACATTATACAAATATTGCTCGATCTATGGTCACATCAATAATAAAAATAGTAAGTTTTGTACTAACATGTGCATAAATTCTAGGATTATTTCCTCGGGTCGATGTAGCTGCGACAAATGAATGACACAAAAAGTAAGTAGGAATATTTAATACTGTTAGGAGTGTTGAGGTGTTGACACAGGGTATACTGTCCGTATTGTTTGTTTACTGCACCTATCTTGACTCCTTTCCAGGGTGTTTGTTAATTACAGGTATTCCAAACCATCGAGCTCGTAAAGTTTGAAACCATACATGAACACCTATGAATTCTGGATGTCACTACACATGTAGACTATAATGTTTTCCTTTTCACATGCATTGTAGATATATTATACACATGCATTAAATGTCTCTATATATGTAATGATATACACAATGTACATACGAAATTTGCTTTTGTTTGTGTATGACTGTTGCGTGTATTGATGTACAATTTGCGATAATTCATGAAATATATACATGTATACTCGGTACTTGTACAAAAATATATTACATTGAATACATGTATATCCAGAACTGTAAAATATGCTGTATCACGATTTCGGTTTATTTAATTTTTTATTAATTGATGAAATATACATGTACATTTATTTTATTACTTGATTATGAATAAGTAAAATCCCAGGGAAAAATCCGAAACATTCTGAGTAAATAGACCATTTTGCGTTCATCGTGCGCTCAGCGTTCGTTCACTGTTCACTTTGCGATCTGCGTTCGCTCACCGTTCACCAAATTGCGTTCACCGTTCACTCTGCGTTCGTTCACCGTTCGCGCTGCGTTCGTTCACCGTTCGCTCAACGTGCGTTCACCGTTCGCTCACCGTTCAAGTGGGAAAGAAGAACGTTTCAGGGACTGTATACGCAACTTGTACCTGTTGACCATCCAGAGACACCAGACTGCATGTGGTTGCACCCTCTGGTATGGAAAAATGTTGCTTGTCCTAGGAGTGATGACCAAACGTCACAGTCAGAAATGTCATATTTTGATTGTATTCCTGTAATTGGTTCAGCTACAGCTCTGATACAACGCTCATTTTATCCTCTATGCTTGAACTCAGTTGCATTTAAAGATGGTCCTCTTCCTAGAGGGATCTCAATTCCTCGAAATATAAAAACAGCATTCAGTTAATCTGATAAATTTTATTTCTTTTTAATCGATACAATACATGTATATCAGGCATGTATAATAGATTGGGAAGAGGGGGGATGTATAGGCAACCTTATTTATTTGAGTTTATAAGAGCATTTATTTTTCATACAAAATAAAAGGTACCTTTATTTTACGAGAAATACTCGCATTGAATCCGGGTGCGGGATATTTGGGGCCCAATAAATAAGCATAAATGTGCATCACTTTGGATCCAATCCGACTTCCTTTCTAATGCTGCCTTAGTTTGGATTTCTTTCAGTTTATTTTTAATGACGTTTCAGCTTTACTTTAGCTATAATCTAATTATTTTGATCATCAGTTAAATCATTGTAATAACATGTTGTGATTTCCCATCGGTTGGTTAGCTTCCTCTCTGTGAATTTTAAAGAGGCCCAGCTGGAAAGCATTTCGTTTATTTCGTATTTGAAATTTTATCAGCCATTGGCAGAGATAGATTGGTACATATTTTGACCACTCGGGAGATATGCATAAAACAACCTGTCGTATTTAATCAAATTCTACTGACCAATATTATTGCACAGTATTAAATAACAGCGCTCTTTATTCCAGAGATTAATACACATGTACTTGTTCAGTCGTTGTACATTGTTAATAGGCTTATAACTATGTGCAATCAATGAGAAGTATTAATCAAAAATATATACACAAAATATTTACAACGCGTGTAATAAAGATAGAAAACACTTTCCAAAAGAATTTGTGTAACTTTTAGAAAAAGAAAACAAAAACAACACTGGATATAAATTCCAATTAAAAATGAAATCCACGCTCATAGAGATTATACTACATCTCTACAGGTAATTCATTACATTTCCACAGGTAATTCACAAGGGTATTGGTGTGGTATAAACGTAACGGTGTGCAACGATGAGGGCCTCTGCACACGTATTAGGCAATAATTGATTCACTAAGTATATTTGTGAGCGTTACTTTGCTCGAAGTTTGGGCGATTGTTCTATTTTCAATCAATCTGGGACTTCAAACAATTAATAAATGTTCTAATTCGTACGAACATTTTGTCCCCACATCAAGTTCCACAACTGTTCGGGATGTTTATCCCCATCATGCTATTGTGATCTGACAAGTGCTTGAAATATATTTTGTTATTTGAAATGGTAGTAATGAACTTTAAACCTTATTGCTTTATGGTGCATGAGTTTTAATTCCAAAATCAGAAGTGGATTTCAAGGTTCAATAATTAGTATTTGCTAGGTCTACAAAAGGTGTTCTGGATAGGGATAAAATATATTAATATCCGTATTCTCCTTTGCCATTTCCAAATTACCCAGAGGAAATATCACTTTTATCAGCATGCAGATCGTATTTACTCAGTTTAGTCTAGTGTGAACACACACCGTTTCTGTTATTTTTTCATATCATTTGGACTAAAGACGATGGTACTTGGGCTAGTCTTTCGATTTTTTTTTTTTGGAGCGATTGGTGTTTACGTCAGTGCTAAAAGGTCAAAGATCAACCACTCTTTACAGATCTGACATGTACATCGCGTAAGAAGTGATTTATAATCAACCATCAACATCGCCTTCAAAAATGAGGATTCTAATGGTCACCCTTTGTTTATGGATTACTACTGTGACATCACAAACCAATGAAAATACACAGACTCTGATTAACGCCATTTTCACTAATTATTCATCCAAAGTACGACCTGTGATCAACCAAGAACAGCCGCTTCCTCTTGATGTCAGTTTTTATCTCAGCAGCATCAATGACGTCGACGAGGTCAAGGAGAAACTGGTGACCACGGGATACCTGTCGCTGACGTGGACAGACGAGCTGTTGAGATGGACTCCCGCTGATTATAATGATACTGTGATTATCTTCATTCCTCAGGTAATCGTAAAGCTCTAAAGTTATCTCCACTAATCTTTTGAAACATTTATTTTATTTAAATCTCTTTTGATTTCTGATATTGAATTAATCATGTTATGTGTTTATTTCCGCTCAGGAGTAGCCAATCTATGTATAGTTATGTTAAAAATTGCGCATGAGGAAATGAGAAATCCTTTTTTTTCCCCCATTGTTTCGTTAGAATAATTCTTTATTGACAACACGTATAAAAGTTTCGAGAGAAAAAAGAAGATTTAAAACAAAAGAATATCAATCTTAATTGCTATTAAGTATACCCTTCATTAATGGCGAAGACAACGAACTGTGATCAATCTCATAACTCCTATAAGGAATACAAAATACAGAGGTGGGAAATTACGGATCCCTGGATATACCAGAGGTTGGTTCAGGTGTCTAAGCGTACTATAAGCATTCCCTATAGACCGCTCATACCCGCTGTGAGCCCTATATCTTGATCAGGTAAGTGCAGTAATCCGTAGTCAAAATCAGTGTTTCAAGAACGGCCAAACAATTCGTATTCATTTTTATTAATTATTAATCAGATGATAGTGATTTACAGAAGATTTTGTAAGAAGACCTCTCAGGAATGGAAATGTGTAAGATATAAAAACTATTCGTTATGAGTTTTCGAATATTGACTTTCCCTTGGGATTCGGGTATTAGAATAGGTCCTCAGTACCCCTTGCTTTTCGTAAGAGGCGACGAAATGGGTCGGTCCTTCGAACGAGACCACAAACACCGAGGTCCCGTGCCACAGCAGGTGTGACACGATAAAGATCCCTCCCTGCTCAATGGCCGTAAGCCGAAATTTTGCAGCCCTTCACCAGCAATGTTGACGTCTCCATATGAGTGAAAGATTCTCGAGAGGGACGTTAAACATAATCAACCAATGAATCAACACACAAAACAAATTTCACGAATTCAAGAAAATAATATATAGAGGATATCTATACTGCATGTTTTGATATTTGGTTTATCCAACGAATTGATATGGTATATTTATTCGCGAGGCTTGTCGGGCGAATAAGTACCGGTACACCATAACAACGAGTTGGATAAACCAAAATATCAAAACACGCAATTATAGATGTTCTATTTATCTCATACGTCTTCTTTTCGCTTAATTTTGAGATGATCCCCAGTATGGTAAAAACAGCTGATTGAATTTGTTTTGAATCCGTGGCCCAGACGTCGTGATTTATCAGTCTTCCTTATGTGGGAAAAAATAGTGCGCATATAATCCATCCAATACAGTGCAAAAGGGCATTTTTATGAAAGAAGTCTTGCATGAAAATTCTTTCAGAAGGGATCATATTTTATAAATAATAATGGTTTTGCCATTCAAACAAAATAACAACTATTGACCGAGTATTTATTTTTTGACGTAGGCCTGACCTTCTGATAAAAGTTCAATGTCGGCGTCTTTTTGAAATAAACATGTGTAGGCAAACAACGATCAAGGAAAGTAATATATGTTGTTAGCCTACACATCAAATCGATGCATTTCTTCACCGGAAGCGCGCCCGTGGATTAGGTTAAAGGGCCAAAACAGAAACCCTGAATAATGTATTATTTATATTTTCACCAGAAATTCAGTTTTGGTATCATTAACGCCTTATTCACTCTAATACATAAACATGTAAGTGGAAATTGATATTGGTACAATACCTTAGATGTGTATAATATCTTAGGTGCATTTGAAAGCTGACGTTTGAAAGTGTAACGTTTTACTGTGACGTCATAGTTACGTTTATGTGTACGTAGCAACCAACTCTGATGACATCGATCCAAACTTCCACCAGAGTTCGTTTGCTCACAAACCAAACTCTTCCACTTAGGCATTATGGGATAGCGATTTCTTAGGCCGCGTATACTGTGATGTCACTGTAGAATGACGAAAAAACATAACATCAAACGTAAACAACTTTCAAAACAAGAACGTAAACATCAAGTTCATTACTTTACACAATAATTTGAACAGAGTCTCCATACTTTTTTATGATCTTTTGATCATTTTATGTTTAAAATAAAATCAATACTTTTATATTAATGCTCTCAATATCAATATCTTCAAACTTTTAACTGCGAACTATTTCTTTAGTGTTATTTGCCTGCGTGATAATCGCGGACTCACAATATACAAATCTGTATATTGTGCTGCGTCAGATAGGAGAGGTCTATTCGTAGGTGACGTAATGAGGCCTCGACGGGGAGTTTGGGCATCGATCCACATACGAGGCTCATTTGCGGTTACGGAAATAGCCGAGTAGTTACGATTGCTCTAATTAGTTTACCACTCGGATCACCTCGGTTGATTCCATCTAATGCCGAATGTTAGTTTACTTCACTTTGGTATGTCTGACACAAGTAAAGTCTACTTTGGTATAATAAAGCACCTATTTACTGACTATTCGGACAATAGCAAGTTTATTGTCCCCCTCGATAGCACCTCTGGAAATAGTTGCTGTCTTGGGGAACAATAAACTTGCTATTGTCCTCATAGCCAGGAAATGGGTGTATACTAAATTAACATATTTATCTCATTATCATTTTCGGAAAGCATCCATCTTTCCAATGTCAGTGGATTTATGTCTACACTAAGCACAAATCCTTCATTTTTTCATCACTAATTGCTGTGCTATATGGAATACATCATGTTTATATAGAATACATTGATTTGTATGTGACAATTTGATCGTTTAGAAGTGTGCTTTTTTCCTTTTATTTACTGATTAGTTTCCGGCTGGTGACATATCAAAGAAAAATTCTCAAAACAGTTTAAAACAGCAGACGTGTTTCTCTAGAGTCTGGGAATTCTTTCTGGAGATGGGCAAGCAGTTAGATTTTGTGTATCATCAACATTTCAATACAAAAGTGAATTCTTAGATATGTAAAATACCTGTCAAAATTCATATCAATTGAACGGTATACCAGCCTTGTTTAAGGAGGAATGATAAACTCTTATAATGCTTAATTTGTTAAAAGGTTTTCATCGAAAATTAATCCAGCAGTAAAGGTGATATGAATGAAAGGTGAAGAAAACGAACAGTAACCAATCTTGTAAGCAATACAAAACAGAGAGTTGGGCAAGTATATACAAAACACAAAATTTAAACCTTCATTCCTTTTACCTATTTTCAGAATGATATTTGGAAGCCAGACCTCGTCCTGAAGAATGGATTTAAGAAATTTGAAGAATTGGGAGGAACGTTTTACTATCTCAGTGTCTTTCACGATGGCACTGTGATTTGGTTACCCTTTAATGTATTTGAAAGTCGATGTTCCATGGACATTACCTATTTTCCTTTCGACACGCAGACGTGCGATATCAAATTTGTTACTTGGAGCCATTATGTTGAACAGATAGATATTCAGAAATCCTCTGATGGAATACAATTTTATGAATATGAACAAAACAGTGTATGGGACCTGATTGACACTAGTTCGGGAATTCAAAAGGAACAGAGAGAATCACAAGTCAAATTCACGTTAAAGCTACGCCGAAAGCCATTGTATTACGTAATGAATATCATTCTGCCTGTGGTATTTCTGGGATATCTAAACATTCTGGTTTTTGTTATCCCAGTCGATGCAGGAGAAAAGATGTCCTTCTCTGTGACGGTATTTTTGTCATTCGCTGTTTTTCTGACCATCATTTCGACACTTCTTCCCACGAGTTCCGAGAATACACCGATCATTGCTAAATATCTGATTATACAGTTAATATATGGAGTTATAGCCCTAATCATCTCAGCTTTCCAACTTCGCTTACACCACAGAAACGAGGCAGAGGAAATCCCGACGTTTTGGATCAAGGTCGTTCAGCTACAGCGTAAACTAAGATGTAAAAGAACACGGAAAGTCGACGCCTTGGAGACGAATCTGAATGAGAAAGTCGCGAAAACTGAGGAGAATGGCCCGGATGTGGTTGTGGGGTGGAATCACGTTGCGTCCTCTATAGATTTTTTCGCATTCTGGACTTTTATGATCACCAATATATTGATTACAGTTGTCGTATTTTCTGTGTCGGCGGCATCATAACATATAGAGCGGAGTATCAGATAAAAGGTCCTCCATTCAGACCTACTCTATTTTGTGTATAATTAAATGCAGTACATGTATATACATAATGGAAAAAAAAATATTAAGATGATTATAATGATTCGCCGTACATCGACAGTGATTTCAAACTGATAATGAAAACAAACTCCAATTCTCAAGCGCTGGAACCTCATACTTCCAAGCAGATGCAAGTATTAGACATGTATGAATCAAGCATAAAGAGTTTCTGGATCAAACGTTGTTCTCACCTGATTAAAACTCTTTCAGACACCACGGTAGTATCTTGGGTGATCATTTGCAGCCTTAAAACCGAGATATGATTCAAGATCGATCATATTCAGATGATTTCCCTTCATAATATTTTACATGAAAACTTTGTGAAGAGTATATCATTTATCTTACTTTTTCTCTTGTGAAATATTTGCATGAAAATCATGCGAATTTCATATGAGAATCATACGAGCCACTAGGTATGGGTATTCTTTAACATTGTGTTGGTGATGTTCTTCATTACTACGGATTTTAAGTGTTTTAAATTTTTAATTTTATCTGTCCAATCCAACTATATCTTTTTAATTCTTAATTTGTCCTTTCTCTACCCGGCCTAATTACTGTATAATCATTTAAATTCGTGGGTGCCAATTTTTGTGGATTGCTGAATTTTTACGGGTTCATGGAGACGTAATTTCGTGGATTTATATATTTGTAATATATATTGTATACACACACACACACATACATACATACATACATACATACATACATACATACATATATATATATATATATATATATATATATATATATATACATTGTATATTTGTTGAGGATGTAAATTCGTGGGTGAGGGGTACACACGAATTCGAGGAAAATTGAGCCACCGCGAATTCTAATGATTCCACAGTATTCTTTATTCAGTTTCACCTCTTTCAGATATTGGATAATACTAACGTTGTTAAGTCCTTCCGGCAATAGCGTCTAATGAACGGAATAAAAATTACTAAATATGGAACTTCCTTTTTCACTATGCTTAACTATTCACCTAGATGTAAATGTGCATGTGTATTTGTACGCTTCAGGGTTTTTGTCCCTTGTAACTTGCTTAGGCATTTACTTGCGATTGACGGTAGCAAACTATTAAAAGACAATATCTATTTAGACTCTGAAGATAAGGTTTTTCAACTGTTTGTTGGAATTCTCATGGCCACCAGTCATGCTTTGTACTGACCTGTTTTTATATTCTTGTGATGCAGAATTTATTTTAAAGGTTCTTCTTGGATATTATGCTGAATGTGCTTAACATAGAGGGTAATAACAAGCTATAAAAACAAACTTGTAAACTTTATGACAAATGAAATGATTTCGGCTTCTCACTCGTCCGCTTCTCATATAAATATGATATATAATACATATAATAATATAATATAATAAATAAATATAACACTATTCTATTAGTGCCCACATACGATGTTTATGTTTCTAAACTAATTCAATGGGCAATCAGGCTTTCATTTCTTGATTTATTGTAATAAGTGAGAACATGTTCTGCGCATGGTTCATTTCTTAACTGTGACATTTGACTGAAAAATAAGTTGAAGTTATGTAGGTTTTAACAATTTCGTTTAATGACCTTGTTAGTCAACCTGCCGTTTGGTCTCGGAACCTAAAGATATATTTCATGGAAAACCAAACGAATAACACTAAGAGCAAATACTTTATTCAATGTTTGAGTCATATTTACATACTAGGTTTGTTCGATATGCAATGTGTACGATATCTCAAAAGCATTCGACTCAAATAGTGAAATGAACATTACATCCCTTCATACCTCTGCGGTTTGAAATACATAATTTCAATCTCTAAATCCACTTCTGAAATGCGTCACGGTACGCTGATTTAGGTAGACCTCTAAATCACTTACTGATAGCTGAGCCAAGGGTTTGTCGGGACTTGTAACGACGACCAGATAAGAACTTTTTAAGTTTTGGAAAAAGGAAAAGTTGCATGGGGCTAGATCTGGAGAGTATGGTGGGTGTGGCAAGACGGTAACCTTCTCAAACTTCAAAAATTGCTTCACGAGCTCAGATGTTTGTGATGGAGCATTATCATGAAGTAGACGAACATGCCTAAATCCTGACACAGGGCATCGTTTATGATAATATTTCTTGAGCCTTTTTAGTATAGCATATCGGTAATACCGATCTGTAACACTTTTGCCCTTCGACACCGGAATTTGTTTGGCAACTACGGGCTTTCTACCATGTTTAGTTAGCCATATTTTGTTTCCAATTGTTCGTACTGGTTCGAAATAGTGAACCCATGTTTCGTCACCAGTAACAATGTTTGCAAATTCTCTTTGATTGAATTTGGGAAAGATTTTGAGCAATTGTTTAGAGGTTTGTACTCGTACCCGTTTTTGGTCATCTGTCAATATATGTGGTATCCATCTGGCAGAAATCGTTCGTGCTTTCAAAATACGCTTCAAAATGAAATGCACCCGCGATAGCAATGTGCCAATAGCTTTGACAATATCACGAATTGTGTATCTGCCCTCACTTTCAATTATTTCCCTGACTTTTGAGACATTTGCCGTGCCTGTTACAGTAACTGGTCGGCCAGATTTCGCTGCATCTTGACAGACTCTTTGCCAATCAGAAAGTTCTTTCTCCGCCTACGACCTGTCTCAAAAGATACCTTATCAGACCCATAAACTTCCTCCAATTCAGTAAAAATATGCATTACCGAATGACCGAGTTTTGTGCGAACTTTTATATAAGTTCTAATTTCTTCAATATTCTCAACCCGTTTCCCAACCATTTTTCAACAGTGGTCAACGACTGTCGCTATTGAAATGACTATAAGTTTAAAACTATATGGAGCTGAAGGCGCGTGTTTATACCGTTGGAAATGTATTGAATAAAGCTATTCAAGAGCATCATCATCCACGAAATCGTGAAAAGCGGTATCTCGCTGTGGTACAATACACAGTACATATCGGACAGCCCTTGTACATATGCATATTGAAAATCTTTAGCTAAATCTGAAGTTAGTTTATTTTGCTCTTGCATATTTAATACATACAATAGTAAATATAAAGATCATGCAGATTGTTACAAAGTGCTTTTTCTTGTTTTTAGACACTAGCCTTACTATACCGATGTATTAGCAAAACAATCAAAAGAACAGATGTTTCTAATATTTTCTAAACGAACGCACCTGGTTGTATTTCAAGTTGACATTAAATTGCTAAAAGTATCTAAAGCCAGCATGGAACAACCAAGAAATGTTTTGTATATCTGAAAATATTTTAGATTCCTTACATTTTATGCTATTCATAATCGATTTTGTTACTTTTACAAACATAACAAATTCTTTCAGGTTTTGGAGTACCACTCCACCTACCCACTTTTCCACGGGGAAATGGTGATTACCAGTTCGAAATTTTACAAATATGTTTTTAAATGTCCTATGTAACGAATAAATCATTACTTATTTTGTTTTAAATGCTGTAAATATATTACTTTTGGAAGATACGAATGCATTAAAATCCAGTTTGAATACAATGATATTTAATACTGTGATTGACAGTAGTCTTTATAAATTCAACATTGCGGGGATTTGTTCGTCCAGAGGGTAATATTAAGGCCATTTTGAATGAAAGGGTGTGAAGATACATGTAACGAACAGAGATTAATCGCATAAATACTATAAAGAATATAAAATTAAGAGTTGAGCATACACGGACCCCTGGACATACATGAGGTGGGATGAAGAGCCTAGGAGGAGTAAGCATCTCTTATCCACCCGTCACACCCGCCGTGAGTCCTATATCTTGATTGAATACTAAAAAAGCCAATTATTACTCATCGTCACCACGAATACAGCGATTGTACAAATGCATTTATATAATTTTATATGCTCATCTTCTTTTTTGTTGTTGGTTGGTTGATAGCAGTTTGGTCCAGTGGGATATCATTCTTGAAAATTTTTTCCATAGAGTGCACCTTGTTATATTTCATATATTCATGGTGTGCTTTGTACACGTTGATGGACACGCTTGATAATGTCAATGTTTTCACAACCCCATATTTTACTTGTGTTCTAAAGCACTGGTGATGCAGTTTTCTTAAATCTACATGTAACTGACAATTGAAAGATAAATCAAATAATTTAATTTTCTTAATTGCAACATACTGCTTATGCAGATACATGTACATGTAAATGCTTTCTTGCCTTAAGGGACTGGATCACGATTTTCGATAAAAATATTTTTTTCCATTTTTGATGGTAAACATTGCAAATATAACTTATTTAATGTTGACAGCCAAAATTTGACCGTCTGAATGCAAGAATAAAAGAAAACTTTTAGACTTAAATCTGTGTTATGTAAACAAAGACTCGAGTCTTTTTATGTATACAAACAAGTGAAATATTGATTTTGTAATATAAAGCATCTAAATTTTGAATAGTCACAAATTTAAACTTTTTGATGACACATTTTACCCCAAAAATGCTTCAAATGCGAAGGATAAAAAATAAACTTAGATCGATATCCCTTTCATATAAAAATTTCGTAACATATATACCGCAATCTTTGTTTACAAAACAAATAATAAACTCTCTAAAATAAGCTTCTGTGATAATGTATAACCATAATTTTTATGTGAACTCTTTTAAACACATTAGACAGTAGATTTTGTGGCTCTAATACAAATCTTGCAATCATTCCATGTGTGGTTTGTGTAGTCATTTCATAAGTGTTTGTCCCATTCATGATTTAATCATTTTGAATAGCAGGATCATATGACATTGAATGGAATTGGTTGTTTTTTGTTGATTGTCCTGGAATTGGGGAAGTGGGGGAAGAATGATTCGGACATTGTCATCAACTTCTAACTCATTTAAACTAATATAAACAAAAGAATAAAAGTAAACTTCAGGTATGAATGACTTGTGTGACTGCACAAGGGGGGGGGGGTGTAATAAAAATAAGCTTCAGTATGAAATAAGAATTGTGTGACGGGTGGGGGTAGGGGGATAAATAAATCGTGTCATACTATATTAATGTCAATAAAAATTCCAATATGATTTACATCAAAACTTACGTTCTTTTCTCCACAGCTCTGGAGTTTTGTTTATGAAGGGGAAAGTCCAAATCTGTTTTCCGTTTTCGGCCCTTTCAGGTTTTTGTAGCTACGTGTAGCGGTTTGTTATCAAAGAGAATTGGGATTGGCTTTTTCTTTCATTGCAATCTTGAGTGTTCCATGCAAAGACCATGCCATGGACGGCTTAATATGTAGGCCTAACAGTCCCCAATAGAGTGCTTCCACGGCAAATAGTCAATTTCCTCACCCAAATTCCGCAATTGTTTTTGTGTGCAGGGAAACTAAACATTGTTACTCTGTCTATATTAAACCTTGCAGTCAGGAACCGCACAAAACACCATATTTACTCGTTGTTTACCGGACGTCACCTGCTGATTTAGCGTCTTTAGTTTCAATATGGCGGGTTCGTGTAAAGGGGCATAACTCCCGCAATATTTTCTGGTCTGACACAGGTGCGCTATCTTTATCCGCGCATATCGCGGATATATAACCAAAATGAACCGAACAAACCCGCACAATCATTTCGTACGGTCTAAATGAAGCAAATACATACTTAATATGGAAAAAGTTATATTTCGTTTCAGTTGACCTTTAAATATGAAAAAGAAAATTTTGGGAGAAATCGTGAATCAATCTCTTCATATAATAAACCAGATCTGAAGAGGACTACTCCTACAAAACCAAGCTCCTATACTGTCTCATTGACTAGATTGCCATACAAAACGACATAATTTGGCATCGGATTGACTAGACTGCCATACAAAACGACATAATTTGGCATCGGATTGACTAGACTGTCATACAAAACGACATAATTTGGCATTGGATTGACTAGACTCCCATACAAAACGACATAATTTGGCATTGGACCTCCGTAGTGAAAACTGTGAGTCTGCTGTTACCGTAAATAGCTGTTGCAATCCCTGAAACGTTCAACGTTACCATTTTCCCGTTCGCTCATCGTTTGTAAAGCGTGTGTTCTCCGTTCACAGTTTTGCATTCATCGCTCACCAACCGCTCACGTTCATCGTTCACAAAGCGTTCATCGTTCCGTCTCAGTGAGTTCACAGTTGGTTTAGCGTTCAGATTTGTTTCTTTGCATAGTCATTCGGAACTCTCAAGTGAATCGATTCGATCATTTTAACGAGGACAAAATGGAAAAAAATTGCATGTGCATATGTGGAAGGAAACTTTCATATTACATCAGAATATCAAAACACAACCATATAATCTTATGACTGAAAAGTCATATATATATATATATATATATATATATATATATATATATATATATATATATATATATATCTCTGATAAGTTACAACTTTGACAAAATAATTTTAAAACAAAAACAAATCATTTCATATTTTAAAAATTCTTGCAATTAGAAATACAAAATGTATAATTCCTTTCTTTTTATTGCTATACCGAATTAAATATTTGCACGATTTCGTTACAGTCGTATTGAAAATCATTTTTGCACAGCTTAGTAGACCCTTGTATCAACTGCGTCGTATCTGCTTATATCTACTTGGGTAATTCTCGATCGAATGATAGTTTAGAATATTTATTCCTTCACCGTCATGACCACAACTGGTCGAATTGAAATGCACTTTTAAGATTATTTCCGTCAAAGTGAAAATAGATCCAGCTTACTGAGTGTAAATATGTTATTAGTGTTAAAATTTCAAAGAATAGTACGAACATTTAATATTATTACAGAACATTATTTCTGTTTGATTAAAAGTGCGCCGGCAATGTTAAACTAATTCGATAAATATTTCTAATTCCCAAGGTAAAAAGTTTCTATTTGTATATGTAAACATATCCTGAATACATGTACATGTATTCATCGCTTTCGCTGACTTTGACACTTTTGTTGCATTTGTCTCCAATACAAAAAAAAAAAAAATCATTATTTGTGTTTCCTTTTCGTCCCCCCCCCCCCTTATATTCGCCTCACTATTATTCAATCATTCCGAATTGTAGAATGTGCAATATTAAATATTTTATGTGTATCAAAGATATACAAATATTGCAATCTATCACACGATTATCCCGGGTTCCTGTAATTTTGATATAGTGAAAGACACAAAATCTAATTCTTTTATACTGTTTAGAAGTCGTTTGCCACCATTGACACGAGGTACCTACAATGTACATGTATACCGCCCGTTGTTTGTGTAACATCTATCTTTAGGTTGTTTGTCAATTACGTGTATCCCAAATGACCGAGTTCGTAAATTTTGAAGTCATGCATGTACACCTGTAAATATTGGATGTAACTACCGTGCTAATTACTAGATTATAATCTCCTATTATACTTTGTATATATTTTTTTAAATTACGCAATGTACACGTATATGCATGTTTCCCGTGATATAGTAATTTCCTCTGGGAAGTGTTTAAAACAGCTATATAGCATTTCTCAGTGTGGTGATGTCTGCACTACAAAATTCATTTATTGCTTAAACACATAGATCATCTTTTATTCTTATCTGATTATAAGACAAGTATAATGCAAGGAAACACCCGAGATTTTCTGAATAATTGTTCATCTTGCATTCAACGTTCGCGTTCTGCGTTCGATCGCTCACCGTTCATCAAATTCAGCGTTCAGACAACATTTACTAACCGTTCCTTCTGTGTTCGTTCATCGTGCATTTACCATTCGCTCATCGTTCAAGTGGAGAAATAGAAAGTTTCCAGGACTGTATTCTGTGACAGCAGTTCAAAAGTGTCCGGTATCCATGTTGTAGCCATATTGTAAAATGTTCATAATGAAGAGAACTGTGTTATAAGCTTAATAAATCATTTACAAGTATAACACAGCTGATCATGGAATTCAAGTTTAATCAAGCATTGTGATTGAGTACATGTACACATAAAATAAAAACCTTTAATAGTAATAAAGGACAAACAAATTTTTTTTCTGGTTTCAAATCATGAATCCCTAGTCATATGTATAATGGATACACACATTACAAGAGAAAACGGCGGACATTAACATGCGTCACTTTTTATACTCAAGCTTTAATACAGTTATAGACTTTCTTCTGACGGCGCATTCTTCAGTGACATTTCTCCGCCCCCTAGTCACAATTCTCCACCCCTTAGTAACAATTCTCATCAGTCCCAACTCTCCGTCCATCATTCACAATTCTCCGTCCATCAGTCACAATTCTCCGTCCATCAGTCACAATTCTCAGTCCCCATTAGTAACAATTCTCAGTCCATCAGTCACAATTCTCAGTTCATCAGTCACAATTCTCAGTCCCCATCAGTAGCAATTCTCAGTCCATCAGTCACAATTCTCCGTCCATCAGTCACAATTCTCTGTCGCATCTGAACGTTCTGTATGCATTCCCGGAACTATTTATGCATATCTCAGCTAAAGAGTATTTCATTTTAGTAATTCATCGTGAAAATAAACCCCAAGTCCTGGGCAGCGTTCAAGATCGTAGCGGCTAGCCTAGCTGCTAGGCTAGATATCTAGGTATTTTGAACGCACTGTATGAATTAACGCTTGGTATCCCTACGTAGGGCTAGCCTAGCACATTGTTCAAGATCGTAGCGCTACCGAGCCCTACGTAGCCGCTACGATCTTGAACACGGCCCTGTCTTACATTAAATCAGAACTACATGTAGGTTCTACGCTTTCAGATTCGCCTTGGTATGCACAAGTACATCTAATCGCGTTATCAGAGAAACATTCAACAGAATGAAATCATTTCGAAATATTTTCGATTGGAAGTATTTCGCCGATTTGAATAGTTTATCTGGCCAAAATAGGTGTGAACCTGTCATCTGATGGTGTAAACAGCCGGAGGACTGCGGAACATCCATTATTCCGATTGTATTTCATTGTAATTACATTTGAAAATACTTTAATTATCATTTACTGCAATGAAGTGTTTGAAATTTGAATTCAATATTTCGCTGGTTGAGGAGACATTTAAATAACAATATTATGTCTGAATGGATGTAAATCCCGCAAGTTCTATTAAGACGTCCATATTTAATTCTCAGTATTCATGGGGATTTAATGATTTCTGATAAGAATAGAAAACAAGATGACGTTGGAAGATCGTCTCGGTAGAAAATCTCCAAATTAGTTCTCTCATTTTCGATGACAGCTCAATTTAATCTGAAATAAATTATAGTTGAAGAAACATTTCCTGCATTGTGTATATAAATGATTATGATGGATACATTTAAATGGTTTCCTCCTGTGTGTCCGTAGAATTGGTTTTGCACTTGTGTTTAATAGGATTCACTTTGATAGCAATTTTAAAAAAACAATGGACTATATGTACATTCATTCTTCTTAAGAAGTAAATATTCTGCAGTTAGTTCAAGACTTTATAATTTTGATTAACACAGTTATTTCGGAAATGAGGATTTTAATCGTCATCATTTGTCTCTCCATTCATCGGGTGACGTCACAAACCAATCAAAATATGCAGTCTCTGATGAACGACATTTTCTCCAACTACTCACCGAAAGTCCGCCCAATGGTAAACCAGCAAGATCCACTCCCTCTGGACGTCAGTTTTTACCTCAGCAGCATCAATGAGGTCAACGAGGTCAGAGAGAAATTGGTAACCACTGGATACCTGTCTTTGACATGGACAGACGAGCTGTTGAGATGGACTCCCTCCGACTACAATAACACCGATACAATCTTCATTCCGCAGGTATTTCGCTAATGGAAATTTGAGTGTATTTAATAATCAAGAAATAATTGTGATTGTGTGTATTGTTGAATATTTCTGAAAAAGTGTCTCGTTGATTTGTGCCACTTTACAATTTGTCGTCTTGTCGTCCTTTCGCGGCGAAAAAAAAAAAAAAGACAAAACGATAATTACCGACTTTTCGCCTCGAAATAACGAAAAGTCGAGAAAACGACAAAATACAGAATTTCCCGTTATTTTGATTTGATTTTCTAGGAATTCAATATGGAATTTGCTGTGCTTTCGATAATTAATCATTACATTTACGAAAAGTACACATCTAGAATTAAATTATAGTTCTTATCTACTTGTATTCTACTGAAGAAATTTTCCTCTTTTTTTGTAAATGACATGTTGAGTTGGAGGTAGAGGTGGGCAGGGCCTTTTTTACAATTTACTTTTCCCGTTATTTTTACAAACAATCTCATATTTTCTACATGCAATGTTTCATTGATTTGCCCCCCCCCCCCCCCCCCCCCCCTCTTTTCATCTTTAAAGTAAAATTGAAATATGAAAATATGAGACGGTCTATGCTTGGGAGAAATTATATCTGATGACTTTAATCATTAATTATAACAGGGCTTAGAGAAACGCTAATACGAGTTCAATGATTTCTCAAAGTATCAACTAATTTGCACATTCATTTGTCATTGGCATATCGTAATTTGGTTTTAGTGTCTATGTGAATATACTGTCCTGTAGAAAAAGGGAGGGTCTTGAAAATTTGACAATTCTATATTGTTAGTTTATATGTATCCAATATTGAGTGTCCGGTATAAAATATTGAAAGCATTTTTTTAAAAAGTGCTTTCGTTTGAAAATCCCCAGGCGTTACAATTTGATATTGTTTTCAAAACATTTTTTAAAGATGCAATGCTAGAGAATTTTTAAAAGGAAATTAAAGTGCAGACGTTAAAAGTCTAGTTTTGTGCGGTATTCTTTTTTATTTTGATATATAAGATATATATACAATATACACATATGATATGTACATGTAACGCAGTCTCGTTAATATCGATGAAAGTGACACAAGTAACTGTAATTTAGTTGACTTAATAACGTATGCGTAAATATGCATGAGATATGAGATAAATTTTTTTCTTATTTTCTTCTTAAATCAAGTTCCATATATACATACAGTGTACACCGTTTTCTTGAAATGTTAATTATTTAAACATGTTTTAATAAATATACAGGTCACATGTGTGTTGGAATTGAATATAATGAAAAGTTGATCTTTCATACATATTTTACGCCTAGAGTTATTGAAATCAAGAACTGCAGTTAACCCGCTCATGTACTGATATGAGCTAAAAGGATGGGGATTGAACTAAAAATAATGTTCCTCTTGGTTTTAATCTCTTATAGAGCTCATATTTTCGCTTTGAATAAATTTTACCAAATATTTAACATTATGATTCATTAATACAATAAGTGTGAAATTATGCAGTTTGCAAATTAACTAAAAAATTGGAATTTCAATCCTATGTTTTCAAAAGGAAACAGCGCTGAAAAATATTACCGCCCGTGCGGCGATAGATCTTTTCAATTTGTGTTGAGTTAGCTATGTTTTGTCTGTAACGGATGAAAATATTTCATTTCTTCCCACTTAATTTTGGGCGGTCTAAGCTCTTTGGGGGGGGGGGGGGGGGGGGGGGGTCCTGCAATACGCTCTATGTGCACTGAGCAAATCTGCGTCTTAGAGTCACTGGACATTTTTCTACAGTTAACACATAGAATGAACACTATTTTCTCTCCTGTATTATTTCATTTAACGATAAAATGAAGAAAAAAATTTCAGACATCCAGGAAGTCTTACTCCTCCTTGGCATTTTTCACACTTCCGAATTTACCAAACATCAATGTTACTCTTTATGGATTTACGAGATTACACTATTCGTTATCTTCAGATTTCCATGTTATTAGGGAAATAAAAAGTTTCATAATAACTGCACATATTTTCAGAATGATGTATGGAAGCCAGACCTCGTACTGAAGAATGGATTTCAGAAATTTGAAGAGTTGGGAGGTAGTTTTTACTATCTTATGGTCTTTCATGATGGTTTGGTAAGCTGGTGGCCATTTGATGTATTTGAAAGTCGTTGCTCCATGGACATCACTCATTTCCCGTTCGACACACAGACATGTGACATCAAGTTCATAACATGGAGTCATTATGTTCAACAGATAGATATCCTGAGATCGTCTAGTGGAATACAATTTTATGAATATGAAGAGAACAGTGTCTGGGACCTGGTTGACACTAGTTCAGAAATTCAAAAGGAACAGCGAGAATCGCAAGTCAAATTCACGTTAACACTACGCCGAAAGCCATTGTATTACGTGATAAATATCATTCTGCCTGTGATATTCTTGGGATATCTAAACATTCTGGTTTTTGTTATCCCAGTCGATGCAGGAGAAAAGATGTCCTTCTCTGTGACGGTATTTTTGTCATTCGCTGTTTTTCTGACCATCATTTCGACACTTCTTCCCACGAGTTCCGCGAATACACCGATCATTGCTACATACCTGATTATACAGTTAATATATGGCGTTATAGCCCTAATCATCTCAGCTTTCCAACTTCGCTTACACCACAGAAACAAGACAGAGGAAATCCCGACGTTTTGGATCAAGGTCGTTCAAATACAGCGTAAACTAAGATGTAAAAGAACACAGATCGATGCCTTGGATACGAATCTGAATGAAAATGAAGTACAAAAGATCGCAAATACCGATGACGATAGCCCGGATGTGATTTGTGGTTGGAACCATGTTGCTTCCTCCATAGACTTTTTCGCGTTTTGGTCTTTCCTGATCACCAACGTTATAATTACAGTCACCATGTTTTCTGTGTCAGCTGTATCATGAGAAAATCTTAACACTCAGCTGCAATACATGTCATGTACCTACACGAGAAATTGAAGCTTGAGAATTATCATCATTTCAGTTCACCAGTACTGTATATCACAATGGTATTCGTTTGATAAAAATACTGCAATACTAGAACCTCAAACTGCATGTCACGCTTAATGCACAAAAGTTATGATTGAGATATTGAGTGAAACAAGATTAATAAACTCTCATCAGCGCATATATCTTCCTGCATTTCAGACTTTTATTTTCTCTTCCAGTGCACAACAGCTAGAGAAGAATGCCTTTGAAAAATCTATTCCCCAATCTTTAGTGCAAATTGTCTTGCAGTTGATCATTCTGTATAATGACAACCATTATGTTAACCGATATTTTACCGCTATTACTATAAGAAAATTAGCCCACAGGTGCTCATACAAAACCAGATATAACAGTGACATACCAATCTTGGCAATCTAATCAAAATCAGACTTCTTAGATCCGCGCCGTATACTCTGCGTAAGAAGATGTGAACTTTATGTTAGCCAATCAGCACGTCGCCTATGAATTCGTCGGTGTTCACAATTCAAGGAAAATGGCTATTGTAGCGATTGCGAGCGTATCTTAGGATTTGATTTTAATTAGATTGCCAATCATGGCAGCCAGTCGTAGTACGCTCTAGAAATATCAAAAAGGTGTAAGGTTTTGTTGTTACAAACCATTCGTTTTGGATCAACACATCAAATCGTCTTTTAGACGTTTCGGTTACCGTCTCCTAATCCTTTCAAACAACATTCAACAGGACTGGTATTTTCAACAACAAAATTCTGTCTCATCTCATATTAGAGAATGAAACTGTTCTTAGCAGCAAAATAAACACATTATTTCATTCTTTTATTGTACTTTACAAATGTCTTCAAATTCAAAATGGGCATGAACAATAATCAAATAATAAATATTTTTTGACAAGATGCAAATATTTCAAGCATATCTTAACGAAACATGACAACATTAAATATTTATTCATCATTATATCACGGCTATTGCAGAGGTCAACGAAAGGTCGAGTCCATTATTCTGGCGCTGACCATTAACAATAGGACACCTGAGTTTACTCACATTACTTAAAAATTAACTACAACTAATTAAGAAATGAAACTCATAATTCTTTATTTGATGCATGTATCAAATGTCAAATTGGACGGAAAACTTCATCAATCCGCGTAGCATTGATGAACAAGTTTTCCATCCAATTTTTCGTTTGATACATGCATCAAATAAAGAATGATAAGTTTTATTTCTTATCATTTAATTACCTTTTTGAAATCGAAAAACAAATAGTTTCTCTCATCAAAAAGCCTGAATTAACGTTTTTGAAATGGCGCGTAGGAATATCTATACATATTTAAACAATGAAAACAACAAAACTGTGCGTTCAGGTCAGGTACAGTTACTGTGCAGATTTAAATGGATTAAACGCCACATTAAAGGTACAATGGTTAAAAGCTGAATTAAATATAAAGGAAGAGAACAAGTGGTGACTGGATTTATGCTGCATTGCGTTCGAGGAGACGTTGAACACTGGTTGTGTCGTTGGAACGGTGGAATGCAACTCAGTTCCATTTCAACATCCAGTAAAAAGATCAACACCTCTTAATCTAAATTGCCCTCGTTGACTAAGCCCCATATAACGCAGTTCATTTTCATTAATACCTCCTAGATCAAAAATCGCTGCTTGCTCCGTCATGTTATCGAACTGGTAAAGCAGACTATACATACCGGGAATTTGTGTTTACAATCTGTCTACTTCTACCAGTCAGTGTCCTACGTCATCAAGTTGACTATTCTGCCACGTCATCACTAGGCCTATATGTATTGTTTCTTTAAATTAATTTATATTTTATTCATATCTTTGGTTGTATTTATACTTAAGACAATTTTTTTTTTTTTTTTAAAATGGTTTACGGATTTCAAAATTTTCAAATCCGTTCGGAGGAGGTAAAAAAAAAAGGTCAAATGACAAAAAATGCTAAGAATAAATATTAACTTGATTTGAGGTCAATGTTTTATTATCAACTTTAATATTCTCTTCACTGTCAAGACGGTGGTATATATAGTGACTATTGTGCACCTTGGCAACAATGCTGTTTCCCTCAAAAATGTTATTTGTTTATTAAATTAACTTTTTATCATTATCAAATGTCCATTGTTTACCGTTTAGTTATGTAAATCCCAAAATAAAGAACCACATCGTTTTTCCATTCAAAAGATGGCATCCATGACGTATATAGGGATTCACTAATAACCTGAAGTACTAAAATCCTGACTGACCTTACCAAGCATATATTTTGTCTAAAAATTTACTTTTAAGTTTTAAAGTCTTATTTATGAAGTCAAGTAAAGTTATAAATAAAATTCATGAACCCTATAAACATTTATTCAAAAATTCTGAATTTTATATAGGTCAGATCACTTTATTGTTAGTAGTCAACAAATGTTATACAATGAATGAATTCAATAATGTTAAATATGTTTTCACCTCCTTCAATATATGCAGAATTACAAATATTAATTATGAAGAATATTTCTTTAAAATTCATTAATAAGATTTTAAAAGTGTATCCTCGGCAAAATGTATGCATGGTAAGGTCAGGCAGGGTTATACTTGTTTAGGTGATTAGTGCAACCCAACGTAGGTCATGGATGCCATCTGAAAACAAGTGTTTGTTTTTATTTTGGGATTTACATATCTAAATGGTATGTAATACATAACTAATGCTAATTAGAAGTTAGTTTCATAAACAAATAACTTATTGGAAGCAAAAAGCATTGTCACTAAGGTGCAGAATAATTGTTAGCACCGGCTAAAGTTGACTGATATTCCACACATGACACATGAATATTATAGACTGTCCTGAGATTTCGACGGAGGCGTCTGTCCAAATATTCAGTCCAGCGGAATCTATTTTTTTTTCTCTCTTTTTTAATTTTTTTTAATTTTTATTTTGTCAAAAGGAAAACTCACAGCGTCGGAAATATAAAAAGGAGTGAAAAACCATTTTTTTTCCAACATCCCAAAAATCAGTGCGGCGGATCCGTAAACCAATTCAATAAAAAAAAAAGGCCTTAGTAGCATCAAATGTTATAATGCTTGTGTGGAAATTCCCGTTCTATAAATATCGCTAAAATAAGAATGGGAAGACGCTTTCCAGAGAAAGCAGTCAGGTGTGCTTAGTGCAGATGAATTCCGGACAATTTTTTTTTTGACTAAGAAAGCAAACGAATTTTTCATCCAATCAACATCGTTGTTAAGTCATCACTTGAAAAGTTATTGAATGATAAACACATACTGCTCAAAATGTTTTAGAATTATAAGTATCATCTCTTTAAATTTTTAATTACTTTTTAACTTCCAAATTGTCATATCTCGAATTGTTGATCTCTTAATTGCATATCATAGATTGTGTCAACTTTTGCATTTGTTCATCTCCTGCAAATCAAAAGCACTTCATTTCCTAATATAATAAAATCCTGCAAATCATTTTGATTAATATTCGATCCCTTGAATTGTTCAACTCCTGCAAATCATATCAATATTTCATCTCTTGAATTTTTCACCTCTTATCAATTATGTGTTGTTTTATCTCTTGAATTCAGTCATATATTTTAATCCACTTTTCCCCGATAACCAATACCTGTTTGCATCTTTCAAATATCAATCATTGTAAAATTTTATCCTGGGCATACATTAATAATTCTTACTTATTAATTATAAATACTGTACAGTAATACCCCCCCCCCCCTCTCATTCATATTTTGTCTCAAATTGAAACACTGTACAATTTCATAGTAGATACAAGTACACACCCTACAGACAGAACAATTCATTTACTCTACAACATTTACTCTACTACCTAACAACAATAACATAATTAGTTTCAAAAAATTCTCCAGGACATTCAAATGTCAAACAAAAACAAATGTCATTTAATTTCTTTTAAAAAAGCTATACTTCATAGAGGGCCAATAGTTTTTTCCAGTCACCCTTTCTGATATTCTTTTTGAAGCTATGTTCCTAAGAAAGCAACCTCGGCACAAGGTCGCTTTAAACAATCAATGCCAAAACGTAACAGATAATGTAAATGAAATAACCTAGCCAGATTAATTGATATAAAATCTCTACGGATGTGCAATAATGCATAAACGGCGAAGATAACGAAGAGTGATCAATCTCATAACTCCTATAAGCAATACAAAATAGATGGATGGACAAACACGGACCCCTGGATACAGATGTCTCGGAGTAGTAAGCGTCCCTTACTCATCTGACTTAAATGCCCTAGACTCACGATTTTCTGCATTCTGATCTACTTCAAATTGGCCCGCCGATAGACGTCATGTCTATTTTTGTTAAACGTTTTACTTACAGAATGATTGAGAGGAAAGTTGAATATCTTAAATAAATGATTTTATCGAAAAAAATCCTGAACTGTCCGTGACTTCGATTGTTAGGAGCGGGACCAGCGTTCCTCCCCAGAAAATGTCGACAATAAACAAACACGCGTGTAGTTACTAGCATTCCCGAATGTGTCGACAATAAACAAACACACGTGTAGTTACTAGCATTCCAGAATGTGTCGACAATATCAAACACGCGTGTAGTTACTAGCATTCCCGAATATGTCGACAATAAACAAACACACGTGTAGTTACTAACATTCCAGAATGTGTCGACAATATCAAACACACGTGTAGTTACTAGTATTCCAGAATATGTCGACAATAAACAAACACACGTGTAGTTACTAACATTCTAGAATGTGTCGACAATAAACAAACACGCGTGTAGTTACTAGCTTTCTAGAATGTGTCGACAATAAACAAACACGCGTGTAGTTACTAGCTTTCTAGAATGTGTCGACAATATCAAACACACGTGTAGTTACTAGTATTCCAGAATATGTCGACAATAAACAAACACACGTGTAGTTACTAGCATTCCAGAATATGTCGACAATAAACAAACACACGTGTAGTTACTAACATTCTAGAATGTGTCGACAATAAACAAACACGCGTGTAGTTACTAGCTTTCTAGAATGTGTCGACAATAAACAAACACAAGAGTAGTTAATAGTATTCCAGAATGTGTCGACAATAAACAAACACGCGTGTAGTTACTAGCTTTCTAGAATGTGTCGACAATAAACAAACACAAGAGTAGTTAATAGCATTCCAGAATGTGTCGACAATATCAAGCATGCGTGTAGTCACTAGCATTCCAGAATGTGTCGACAATAAACAAACACGCGTGTAGTTACTAGTATTCCAGAATGTGTCGACAATAAACAAACACACATGTAGTTATTAGTATTCCAGAATGTGTAGACAATAAACAAACGAAAGAGTAGTTAATAGCATTTCAGAATGTGTCGACAATAAACAAACACGCGTGTAGTCACTAGTATTCCAGAATGTGTCGACAATAAGCAAACACGCGTGTAGTCACTAGTATTCCAGAATGTGTCGACAATAAACAAACACGCGTGTAGTCACTAGTATTCCAGAATGTGTCGACAATAAGCAAACACGCGTGTAGTCACTAGTATTCCAGAATGTGTCGACAATAAACAAACACGCATGTAGTCACTAGTATTCCAGAATGTGTCGACAATAAACAAACACACGTGTAGTTACTAGCATTCCAGAATGTGTCGACAATAAACAAACACGCGTGTAGTTACTAGTATTCTAGAATGTGTCGACAATAAACAAACACGCGTGTAGTTACTAGTATTCTAGAATATGTCGACAATAAACAAACACGCGTGTAGTCACTAGTATTCCAGAATGTGTCGACAATAAACAAACACACGTGTAGTTACTAGCGTTCCAGAATGTGTCGACAATAAACAAACACGCGTGTAGTTACTAGCGTTCCAGAATGTGTCGACAATAAACAAACACACGTGTAGTCACTAGTATTCCAGAATGTGTCGACAATAAACAAACACGCGTGTAGTTACTAGCGTTCCAGAATGTGTCGACAATAAACAAACACGCGTGTAGTCACTAGTATAATAGAATGTGTCGACAATAAACAAACACACGTGTAGTCACTAGTATTCCAGAATATGTCGACAATAAACAAACACACGTGTAGTTACTAGCGTTCGGATGCATACCTAAATTGCATATAATTATAATGTAACTGATTTTCATTTTTGTATCAAATAACTCATAAAACAATGCTGATAAACTTTAGTTTTCCCCTTGTTAGTGAGAGTACAAATTTAGAAAATGTTGACAAACGACCAATTACGTAAACCCCTCCCCCGCCCCCTCGTCACCTCGAAAAAACTGAAAAGCTGCATGACATGAGGGTTTCTCAAATTTTATATCATTTATATTTCATAAGTACTACACTAGTCATTATTCCTGTATATTATACTTAACTTTAACCCCGAATCTTGTCATATTCTTCTGTGCGTTATGCTTAGTACCCTGCCTAAGTTCCAGGATGTCAATTTTTCCTTATATTAAACTATTAATTTACCTGATCAAATATAGGGCTCAAGGCGGGTGTGGCTGGTCGACAGGGGATACTTACTCCTCCTAGGCACCTGATTCCACTTCTGGTACATGTATATCCAGGGGTCGGTGTTTGCCCAACTCTCTATTTTGTATTGCTTATATGAGTTATGAGATTGATCACTGTTCGTTATTTTCACCTTATATAACACAAGATTTGTGTTAACGTTGGAAGGCATTCTTTAGGTAATATATATATATATATATATATATATATATATATATATCCAATATATCCATGTGCATAGAGATATACACTAAAATGACCAACGACACGAAATAAATAAAGATCTATATATTCATTCCATACATGTGGTGAGATAATGCATTAGCTTTATCACACGGCCGCTTGATAAAGCACTAAAAGTCTAAAAGTAAAAAGCAGAAATATAAGCTCTATAATTAACCTGTTTAAACAATACTGGTTTTCTCTCTCTCTCTCTCTCTCTCTCTCTCTCTCTCTCTCTCTCTCTCTCTCAACACAGCCCAACATGTTGCATCATGCTATTGTAGACTTATGACGTACATGTATCTATTTCAGTCCAAGGAGTGGGGTAAGTCCATTAGAAATACCGATCAAGTTCAATAACTCACGAAACATTCAGTCAGCCATAGCTCCCGAATGGTCTCGTATCACAAGATGAATATTCCCTCTACTGTAGATGATAAGAATGTAAGATATTATAGTATGTTAAACAACCACGATGAATTCCACAAACGAGGCATGTGACTGATACGTGTTGTGCAGTATTCTCAGCAAGTCTCCATTAAGTTGCACCTGGGACCTGAATGGATATGGTCATGACGTCAGCCAACTCGTGATCTGAAAATACAAGTCTATATCTTCAAGAGACAAAATGTTTAATGATATAATGCTTTTTCATTTCTTTTCTCATATCATTTCTCACCGTTTTCTTTTGTAAGCTATACTTTTTTAATAGCACTTCCTTGGATTTCTTAGGTAAGTTTGGATCTAGCTAAATAGAGCGGTACAATAAGTTATATTCATACAGACATAGAGACTTTTATTGTACTTACTATCTTCAAAGTTACACTTCGTTGTCTGCGGACAATAAAAGTATTGTATTTTACTCTTCTGTTCCAGAGGACAACTATGCCCAGGCTTAGCAAATGATGATCCCATCCAAAACACGTCATTGGGACAACCTCCATAATTGTGCCAAATTTGGAAATTTCTCCAGTAGTTACTGAAAGGGCATTACAAAAAATACTTCATTTACCTCGTGTACAGGGGATATTATCATCATTTTTAATACAGGTTGACACTTTTGAGTGAGCGATGACCCCAAAAGTTGCGAATGTGATACAGTATTTGCTTATATATATATATATTTCAGATGATTAATTATTCGACTATAAATCAGAAATTGAGTTAATTTTATGGAATTTCATTTTTTTGTGTTTTTTTGTTGTTGGTAAAACCTAATAATACTTCATTCTTATTAGTATGAATTAACCCATTAGGCCTACTGGTTATTCTGTTGAATTATATATATTGAATGTGAAAGGAGTGTAAAGTATTCAGAGTTTTGCTGTTATATATCTATGTAATTCAACGTAAGATTCTATACTGATTCTGTTATTCATTTTTATTATCTTTAAATATTTTAAAATGTTTCGTATATTTTTTTTGTCAAATTAGAACGTTATCTGACGAATTGTTTTCTATGACGTCACTTCCGATTCTGATTTGAACCCTAACGACAAGGCAACTATACACTGTAACCCGTCTCGATAAGCAATCTGAAATACCTTTTAGCGTCTACATTTCACAATGAGATAATTAGTACAATCTGAAAGATGTACAACAGTGTCATGAAATGTAATTGTATTCTACACAGCAATCCATTTGTTGTCTTGCATTTAAGAGTTAACGTTCAAAAACGCTAGAAAATTACATTTAAAAGCTTTCGAGTCTAAATGTACGAAAAATCCTTTTCTATTTCACGTTGAATTGAATTGTGATGATTTTTAAAACATCTTTCTGTATGGTGCAGTCCATTACGAATTTTAGATAAAATATTCGACTCTCAATGAAAAAAAATCAAGGTACATGTACAACCTTTCGATGGAATAAAAATATATTTTAATGGGCAGCAAATTCTGTTAAATTCATTGCTTTAAAAGAAATCCTAATGAACTTTGGGTTATACTACAATATATGCAGACATATATCATCGTTTTAGACATATCATCGTTTTTTAGTTGGAAACACAAGTTATAAGCTTTCATTCTTCTCATTTACTACATGTATCAAAAATAGTTGCGGGAGGGGGGTCTCCCAATCGATCAAAATAACATATAATGATCATTGTTGAAAAAGTGGAAGCCGATTCTACGTGCCTAATATGTGTGTATTATAATTACTTGTTGGGGTAGTCTCCTTCAATTGAGAAGTGATTGTATGTCTGCGATGGTGTCACATCTGTCCACGTGCTCGACACGACTCTGCTTCTGGAGAACCAGTCCATGTTCGTGCTTCCTGTCCCGTTAAAAACAACCTCCGCCACTTTTGTACCATTCTTGTATAAATGAAGTTGAACCTTTGAAGGAGCAAATGAAAATATTTCTTCATGTAAATTGAATAAAGAAATGTCAATATAAAATGTCTATTTGAAATAAAACACTTATAATATAAGAACATGTAACAATATGTTATACATTTTACTTAACAATTTACCTTATGTCATTCAATAAATGACATATTCGACAAAACTGCATTACAGTGTTTGGTTATTTGTTACGGCCTGGACGGTTTCTTCTCATAGGAGGCATAAAGATACATGTATAAAAAGTTTAATGCTAGTAGACTGGAATTAAATACTGACATTCTTGCATTTAATATAAAAATGGGTGTCAAAATCAGAGTTCAGTTTACAATCACATATCGAGCAAATTAATGAAGTTACAACATTTGTATTAGTTCAAGGTCTCTACTTCTTGTATCATACTAGCGGAAAAAAGAAACTGTGTATAGTTTGATATACTAAACGCCGTGTTTGAGTTTTCAATTTGTTCAATATCGCGGTCGATTTACCTTGATAGCCACAACACGCTTTTTTTTTTTTTTTTTTTTTTTTTTTGAGTTTTGAGCCTAAGCGACAAGTGGTTAGTAATCGGTTAGAATTTCCAAGAGTTCCCAATGTATTGAAACAGAAAAACATTGGTTTTTGGAATGCAATTTTAAGTGAGAGATAACTCGTATGATTGAAAATTATCGTTCGTGTGTAATGAGTGGTGGAAGCTGGGATGTCTCAAAGCAGTGTGGCTAGGCAGTTTTGGAATTTATGTTAACACTGTAAATGCCTTATGGAGACGACATCAGCAAACAGTCACCGTTCGGGACCGCCCACGATCTGGACGCCCGCGTTTGACGTCACGTCAGCAGGATATGTATATACGGATGTCACATTTGCGTAATCGATTCCATTCGACTTCTTTGAGCGCTAGAAGCGTCCATGGGCATCGACGGATAAGTCATCATACTGTAAGGAACATATTGCGAGAGGCAAACATCCGGTCCTCGATGTCCTGCTATCCGTCCTGTTCTGCTCTGACGTCACCGCGTTGCGAGGTAAGCGTGGTGGAGCAGACATCATCGTTTCAATAACTGAGATTGGGCGAAAGTTCCGTGTACGGACGAGTCGATATTAATAGAATCCTTCATTAGTACGAGTGTGGGATAGGGAAATTCCACCGAGGGGACAAGATTCGCAGTCTAGGACGAGGCTTTGCCGAGTCCTAGACAACGAATCTTTTTCCAGAGGTGGAATTTCCCTATCCCACACGAGTAAATAATGAAGGATTATTTTTCTCACATTTTACCTACAGTTTAGTGCATAAATTTAGGAGCTTTGAGAAAATTCTAAATTATCAAAATCCTCATTTGAACTTCGATGCAAAAACTAATTAGATAGGCAGAAAGAGCATAACCGAAAATGGTTTACACTGTAAGTGTAAGTGTAAGGATTCTATTAATATCGACTCGTCCGTACACGGAACTTTCGCCCAATCTCAGTTATTGAAACGATGATATAAGTTTACACTGTAAATGTAAACTAAAAAACCCAAGGTTGTCCAACAGAAAGCTATATACATTAAAATTTAAAGATAACAATGCAAAATATTTTTGCTTCACCGTGTAACATAAATCTTCACCGTGTAACGTCAAACTTCCACCAGAGTTCGTTTGTTCACAAACCAAACTCTTCCACTTAGGCATTATGGGATAGCGATTTCTTAGGCCGCGTATACTGTGACGTCACTGTAGAATGACGAAAAAACATAACGTCAAACGTAAACAACTTTCAAAACAAGAACGTAAACATCAAGTTCATTACTTTACACAATAATTTGAACAGAGTCTCCCTACTTTTTAATGATCTTTTGATCATTTTATGTTTAAGATAAAATCCATACTTTTATATTAATGTTCTTAATATTAATATCTTCAAACTTTTAATTGCGAACTACTTGTTTAGTGTAATTTGTCTGCGTGATAATCGCGGACTCACAATATACAAATCTGTATACAGTGGTGCGTCACATAGGAGAGGTCTATTCGTAGGTGACGTAATGAGGCCTCGACGGGGAGTTTGCGTGTAACGTAAATCATAGAAAATATATGACGTCACAATCAAATGACGTCGCAGCAGTGTGAGACAGAAAAATCTCACATGGCTGTCTCACATGGGTAAAGTCTATCTCACACTGGTGATAATGTGAGAAACATGTATCTCATTTTCGTGATAAAGTGAAATACAATTGTTATTGACAAGCACGGATTTTTCATAATTCTCAGGCTTAAAAAGGTTCGCATCTGATACTTGGAGTAATGTCAATTTTTGGGGAAGTGTATTATTGATTTCGACCCTAAAGGAGAATTTGAAAATTAAAAAGAAAAACTGGGGATCGAGAAAATGCTTTTTATTGACCTACAGTGTTCTAACTATGTCCTTTTTGCACTTAAAAATTACTCAAATAAACATAATTATGTCTTCTAACACTACAAATACCAAAATGTTTAATACTAGTAATATAAATAAATAATGACCTTTTTGCACTTTATAGACGACACAATTCATGATATCTTTGAGATTTAAAAGAACATATTCGGAGTCAATAATGTCAATTTCTAAAATTTCACATAATTTTCAAGGTCATGTCTTGAAATTCAAAATGGAAATAAAACAAGTGGGGTAAGCGATCAAAGTTTTAAATCAAAAAAATTAAAAATTTCAAGTAGATTAATTGAGATCTTTGTAAGAATCGGCGTTCTGTTTGGGAAAATATATCACCCAAATTAATTAATTACAACATTTAAACTAGTTTTAAGTCTTAATTACATATATCATAAATCATACATTCGAAATACACGCATTGTAGTATGAAAAAGAAGATATATTGTGTGAAAAGAAAACTGCAATATCATGCAGATTCAAAACTTTTTGATTGATCAATCCTTACGGCACAAAATATTGTCCCTGCGAAACCCTTTCAAAATTTGAATTGACACAGATTTTTTTTCCAGCTGGATAAGGTTCAATAATAGATGTGTAATATGTTTGCACCAATGGGATCAGAATTGAACCAGTAAATACGTAGTTGTAGCATCCTGCGCAATTGTGCTCAAACGTTGAGGAGCTAACGCCCTTATATAACTCACCCAGAGCGACATTTTATAAATTGACTTGAAATCAATATCTATGCAGTTCATTCGTCAATACATAGGACAAATATTACCACAATACTGCAATTTGTATGAATTTAAACACTAGTGGGGTTTGATTTAAAGTATCTTAACGGTATCATCTCCATTAAATCGGCAATGGAAATTTCGGTTCCCTATGATAATTATAATTGTTCTCATTATAGATTGTAAAAGAAAACTTCAAAAACAAATCTCATGAGAAAGAACGACAAATGTAATCTGACTTTGAATATTTTATCTGCTTTAATGTTAATAAGTCAACTGTAACCTTATCTAGTAAAGCACTTTGGTACAAGTGCATGTGAGTACATTTGTTCTTACAATGAGTAGTTAAATTCACTGGAAAACCACTTTTCTCTTTGTGGGGATTTAATCGTGGAAATGCTTTACGTTGTTATGGGTTTGGGTAAATCTATACTCACTTGTGAAATATCCAGCGATTCCCATTGGTCGATCAGCGATGTTCTGTACTTGGAGGTGCACAAAGCGGACTTGGTGGTAGCGGTACAATGTTCGTCGACGATATCGTCATTAGTTTCATCGCTGGTACCATTGGAAATGAACGATAAATAATCGGAGATATCTCCACCCGTCTGACTTCGGTAAATCAGCACCCATCCTGATGACACCTTATCTGAATATTACAATGTATTCTATTTCTCGATAAATCATAGTCTATAAATATCGTTATTCAGTACAGAAAAGAACTGGACAACAGACGGTATGCTTATAAACGCCCTCTCCATTTTATATGATTACAAAAGTATCTTGTAACACATATGATGTATGTTGTATAGGAAAAGGTACATATCTTACACAATACGCCAAAACAATAAACATAAACGAAACATGACACGAAACATAAAACTAAGATGAAAAGGTTTAATGAATAAAAAACAGAAGGCTTTACTCAATAATTGAATTTTAAACTACACAGACAAGAAAAGATACAAGTGATACATCTATATGGTGAATGTTAAAGGAATCAAATACTACCGTAGTAGGAAATTGTTTTAATTGGTTATTTCTTATACGTGTACATGTATATAGGTTTGTACAGCATAAAACAATATTAATTACAATAGCCGAAATCATTTATTCCACTATAGAAGAATTTGAACAGATAATTGTAAATCAGTGAATGTGTACAAAGAATAATGATATTCTTTATTTATACAGGATTGCACAATTAGTTGTACAAGCTAGTTTACATTGCGGTCCTGTCTATACCATACACTTATACAGAAGAATTACTGGCGAGTCATCAGAGAGAAAGCATTTTAACAAAACAAATCAGTATTTACGTTACTAGTTTGGTCTCCAAGTTGATATTTTGAAAAGTACATTGAACAGCGACATATTTCATGAAGCGCTTCCTGAAGAGCACGCCGGCGGTAAGCGATGCAGTGTACACTATTATTTGTTATGAACATGCCGGCGGTAAGCGATGCAGTGTACATTATTATTTGTTATGAACATGCCGCCGGTAAGCGATGCAGTGTACACTATTATTTGTTATGAACATACCGGCGGTAAGCGATGCAGTGTACAATGTTATTTGTTATGAACATGCCGGCGGTAAGCGATGCAGTGTACACTATTATTTGTTATGAACATTCCGGCGGTAAGCGATGCAGTGTACACTATTATTTGTTATGAACATGCCGGCGGTAAGCGATGCAGTGTACACTATTATTTGTTATGAACATGACGGCGGTAAGCGATGCAGTGTACACTATTATTTGTTATGAACATTCCGGCGGTAAGCGATGCAGTGTACACTATTATTTGTTATGAACATGCCGGCGGTAAGCGATGCAGTGTACACTATTATTTGTTATGAACATGCCGGCGGTAAGCGATGCAGTGTACACTATTATTTGTTATGAACATTCCGGCGGTAAGCGATGTAGTGTACACTATTATTTGCTATGAACATTCCGGCGGTAAGCGATGCAGTGTACACTATTATTTGTTATGAACATGCCGGCGGTAAGCGATGCAGTGTACAATATTATTTTTTATGAGGCCTGGATTAATCGTACCTTATTCCTGTTATGATTCTTGCAATTTTTGATCGAATATCTTCCAAAAGTTATTCAAAACATCGTCCTACCAACTTGATATAAAACTTTTAAATGCTAGAAATGATATAATCTGATGAATAAATATCTTTTAGGGTTTGTCTTATAGGAAATAAGCATGGGGTTTCTATGAGCGGATAATTTTGCCAAATTCAGGTTAGTATTCACATATCTATCGATGACTTCTCGGAGAAGCGAAAGGTGTTATCTAATAGACCGCCATTTACATACTTCAAAGTCACCTTTGTTGCAGGTAGCACAAGCCCGACAGGTGAGATGAATACCTTTCAAAATGTCCAGAAAAATATGTTCTATAGATACGTTCTGGCCATTTTTTCTAATGATTATTTTTCAGCCAGAATGTTTTAAGGGGTAAAGCAAAGGAAAGCGAACACTGTATATATTTATATCTAAGCCTTATGTTAAATTTGATGCATATTTTAGAACATTATTTCATATACAGATACAGCAAACAGCAAATTCATCTTTCCTTGATTTGTCTTTATGGCCTTTTTACAAACTTTCACTCATATCTTTAACGCATCATAGTGTGCTGGTGTGAAGCGCTGCAATTCGTATCCTCGTGTATTTTTGAATTATTTTTTTTTCATATTTACAATACATTTCTGTCGGAATTCCCAGGTATGATAAGCGTACTGTATTTTACATTCAATTTTGTATTCTTGCATGCATTGTTTTCAGGAAGAAATACTTATCATTGCAATTTGTAAAGATATCAGAGAAAAAAACATTGGAAATGTAAATATGCTATTGTAAACTTTCTAAACGAATATACCTTTCGTAGATCAACTCAGTTAGTCTGCAACGCCTATTGTCTAGAGACGGTATGGAAAAACCAGGACAGAAGTGTGCTTGTAAACTGATGTTTACCAAACGAATCCCCAAGTTTAACATGGATTTTTTAAAAGGATTGTTTGTATGTTTTTTCAGGCTATTGACGTCACGTAAAATTCAGAAATTACTCACAGCATTTGAAGTCAGTGGGGTCCTTGCCCAGCCCTTTGTCTGCGCATGTCCAAGTTATTAAATTTTGATATCCAGTCTGACATTGCAGAGACTTCCCGAACGGAAGAAAACCACTATTGAAGACCGCATTCTTAATCTTAGGCACTTCACAACCTACAAATGAAAGCTGGAGATAACGAACAATAATCAATCTCATAATTCCTATAAGCAATATAAAATAGAGAGTTTGGGCAAACACAGACCCCTGGACACACCAGAGGTGGGATCAGGTGCCTAGGAGAAGTAAAGCACTCAAAGCAAATGAACTAGCTTTTACAACAGCCATTTCTGACATTGGTACGTGTATTATTAGACAAACCTACTTCGGTTTCTATAGACTTCAGTACTTCGTCTATTTTGAAACAGTCAACGCTTTGATAATCGTTTCCTTCATTGTTTTCTCGTGAAATTATTTGGTGTTATCTTAAACCAATTCAATCAGAGTCTAAACGTTAATGTACCGCAATTTCATTTTGATGAGAGTCTAAACGTTAATCTACTAAAATCTGAATTTAATCAACGTAAACGTTAATCTACTAAAATCTCAATTTGATCATGGTCGATTGGTTTGATTTATGTCTTCTGAAACGAATAATTCTGACAAATCATTAATTTGACGAGTGTTTGTGAGGTCGTGCATAGTAAACCAATTGGTTTCCTTGTCTTCTAACATGGTCCTAATACATAAATAACAACTGTACCTATATTACTCAATGTGTTAGATAATTAAGGCATAGAAACTTGCTATGATACTAGCGACAAGCTATGAATTACCTTTACAAACTAGCTATAGTATTAGCGAGAAATGACGAATTAGGTAAGTTCGAAGCACGCCCATTTTTCAATATCTTTTATCCACAGGTCTAATATCGTAACACCATTGATAGTTCATAAAATCATTGATATTGAAACCTAATACAAACCAAAATTTTCTTCATGCTGGGCCATCCCGAATTACTGGCTTTTTAGCCATCCTTACATAAACAAGTTACAACAATCAATTGTCCTGATGTACAAACTTCACAACCATCATCTATCTCATGATCTGACATAACGTACAAACTCTATACCCATCATGAAAGGTAAAGATAACGAACGGTGATTAATCTCAAACTCCACAACCATCATCCATCATAACGTTACAAATTATATACCCATCATACATCATAACAGAAAACTGTATACTCACTATCCATCATAATGTACAAACTTCACAGCCATCATCCCGCATAAACTCTATACCCATCATCAAAGGTGAAGGTAAGGAACATTGATCAATCTCGAACCCCACAACCATTATCCATCGTAATGTACAAATTATATACACATAATACATCATAACACACACACTTTATAATCTAAATTGTAAAAATCCATGATAAATATTGTAAAACATTATGCAAAAAAAAAAAAAAAGAACAGAGATCAATCTTAAAATTCTTATGAAAATAGAAAATAAAGAGTTTGGCAAACACGGACCCCTGGACACATCAGAGGTGGGTCGATGTGTCTAGGAGGAGTAAGCATTTCCTGTTGACCGATCACACCCGCTGTGAGCCCTATATATCGATCAGGTAAGCAGATTAATCCGTAGTCAAAGCTAGTGCAAGGTGAAGATAACGAACAGTGATCAATCTCATAACTCCTATAAGCAATACAAATAGATAGTTGGGCAAACACGGATCCCTGGACACACCAGAGGTGGGGTCAGGTGCCTAGGAGGAGTAAGCATCCCCTGTTGACCGGTCACGCCCGCCGTGAGCCCTATATCCTGATCAGGTAAACGGAGTTATCCGCAGTCAAAATCAGTGTGCCAAGAACGGCTTAACAATGGGTATGAAACACGTCAGACAGCATTTGACCCAATGCGAGGTTGGATTGACGAACTAGATCGTTATAACGACCATATAATTTGCAAAATGCTGACTTCAATCGAGACTGTTGAAACCCCTGTACCATCAACTTATTTGTCAGTAGCTTACCTCGATTTAAAAACTGACTATACACAGAACAAGCTCTTGCATATCGAATTAGTTGAGATATATAAACACCATATGCAGGTGATAATGGAATATTGCTACATAAATATGGGAAGTTGACGATGGAGAAACTGAAATCATCCCGTTTGTCATACAGTTGAGTTGTCAGTTTGCCGTTAATGTCTACTTTCAATAAAATATCTAAGTATGAAGCAGAAGTGGACGACTCTGTGGTGTCCTTTATTTCGAGCTCACAGGGATATATCAAATCGACATATGAATGAAAGCTATTATTGTTAATAGACAAAACGTCATCGATATATCTAAATGTCGAATTGAAGATCACAGCGAGAGATTTTTTCTTCTCGCGTAGAAGTTTTTGAATAAATTCTGCTTCATATGAATATAGATCTAGTCAGCTAACAAAGGAACACAGTTCGTGCCCATGTAAATAACGGTCTAACAACTTGTATGAACCACGTCAGACAGCATTCGACCTACATATGTAATGACAGGTTGTATTTGTAAATACAGCCACTACTAGACAGAAAATGCACTAGGAGTGTCATTTTAGCAGATATACTCATTTGCTGATAATTACTGCTATCGTGCTGTTGGTGCTGATAAGTTCTGATAATTATTGATATTTTTGCCTGTTGGTATTGATAATTTCTGTCGGTGCTGAGAATTGCTGATATTTACTATGATTTGTACTGTAGGTTCTCATATTTACTGATGAGTGCTGAGGAAAGTATTGTCGGTACTGCAAAATGCTAATAAATGCTGTGGCTGTTGGTGGTCTTGCAGGAGGTAGGAAAATATGCCACAGGCTAAATACACGTATTTCCAACATTTCAGTTTGAGCATCACTGAAGAGACATTGTTTGTCGAAATGCGCATCTGGTGCATCAAAATTGATACCGTATGAGTTTTACATTGATGGATGTTTTCAAAAAAGTTTTTTTTTTCAAAATATTTCCCCCTAATATATGTATCGTTTTTCAATTTATTGAGGCGACTACAACAATACCAAACACTATATGTTTATGAGAAAACTTGGTTTTGAAAAATTTCAATTTAATCCCCTTTCTTAATTTCGTTGATATTAATAATAAGAAATACATATAATCCGTGTTTTGAATGTGGATTAGTTTGTAATAAATTAAAAGCATACTAAATTAATATAGATAATTATAATCATAGATGAGCTCTCTCTCTTTCTCTCTATCTCTATCTCTCCCTCTCTCTGATGAAAGGTGAAGATAACAAACAGTGATCAATCTCATAACTCCCACAATCAGTACAAAATAGAGAGCTGGGCAAACATGGCCCCCTCTATATACAAGAAGTGGGATCACGTGGCTAAGAGGGTAAGCATCCCCTGTCGACCGGTCACATCCGCCGTGAACCCCTTATATTGATCAAGTAAACGGAGTTATCCGTAGTGAAAATCAGTGTGCTAAGAACGGCCTAATAATTAGTATGAAACACGTCAGACAGCATTTGACCCAATGAAAGGTAGCCTGCCTCGATTTAAAACCGATCATAGAGAGAACATCAGCTGAATTTCTCTCTCTCTCTCTCTCTCTCTCTCTCTCTCTCTCTCTCTCTCTCTCTCTCTCTCTCTCAATTGGACGTTTAAATCTAGTTCTGCCTTCATTATTTTGCAATTATTTTTATAAAAACATATTGATTGGGATTATCTGGAAAATACAATGATCTATGTTAATCTTGTGTGTTCGCATGATCATTACATATGAAGCTTTCAGTTACGTCTTTTCTTAGGAGCTGGTCAATATTTATTGGGTGGTTGGGACCGGTGCACAATGTAATAGGACACACATTTATTTTGACTTACATACTGACAGGACTTCAACTTGGTTTTTTTCCACACTGCTATATGAAAGGCGATGATAACGAACAGTGATCAATCTCATAACTCCTATAAGCAATACAAAATAGATAGTTGGACTAACACGGACCCCTGGACACACCAGAGGTGGGATCAAGTGCCTACAAGGAGGAAGCATCCCCTGTCGTATATATATATATATATATATATATATATATATATATATATATATATATATATATATATATATTGCAATTGTATCAATTAACAAAAAAATATTATAAAATATTTCAAACTTTTAATTCAACTATCCTTTAAACAATAATGCTGAATTGTGTACATGCTTTATTTCATGTCCAAGTAGAATATCCTAGAGACAATAAAATATTCCAATAAAATACTGGACCTTTAAAAAAATTTAATATTAAAACAGGTAATTAAAATCACAAAAGAAGTATTCAGTTGTGAATAAAATTGCAAACATTACATGTAAGATTTACATGGCATATGGATTGCAATCATAGAAAATAAAAATGGCATATCATGTTGGTCATAACTTGAAAGATGCAGACCAGAATTTAACTAAAATCTAAACGCTTTTTTAATTTTGACAGTTTGCCATTACATCTATCATTGTGAATTGTTTAATACCGAGTGTTAGGCCGTTCTTGGCACACCGATTTTGACTACGGATAACTCCGTTTAACTGATAAAGATGTAGGGCTCACGGATGGTGTGACCGGTCAAAACGGGATGCTTGCTCCTCCTAGGCACCTGATCCCTCCTCTGGTATATCCTGGGGTCCGTGTTTGCCCGACTCTTATTTTGTATTGCTTATAGGAGTTATGAGATTGATCACTGTTCGTTATCTTCACCTTTCATAGAGAATACTGAGATGTGAAAAATACTTGCAAGTACATGTGACATCAATTCAGTAAAACAGTAATTTACAAATATGCAAAATGTAGCACTTTAAACAACAATTCAGTAAAAACAAAAAAATAAGATGAAAATAATGAGATTTGTAACTTCACTAGACAAATTATCGAACAAAGATGACAACATAAACAATAGTTTCTCAGGAGCTTAAATCCCTCAGCTGGTATAAGTGGAGAGACGATTCTGAAGAACTCCAGAGATTTTCAAAATGAAGTAAATATGATGTTTAATAATACATACATATAATTGTTCATTAAATAGGACATACAGGTTTTAATTACACATCTTTTATAGAGCAGCACAATTTTTTTTTTTGTATTTTTAGAAGATAGGACATAGGGTTTTTTAAATATAGAAGTATGGAATGCACTGGTCCCAACTCCCAATAAATATTGACCGGTCCCTTAACCATAAGCACAACGTCTCTGTCACAGTAACTTAAGCGACATGGTCGATTTCTACTGTGTTCATGCATACCGCTTTGCCGTGGTTGTGATCGACATTTCAAATTCGTTATGAATTTGGCCTGATGTTGCACATTGTATTTTGTAAGGGATCATAAGACTAGGATAAAATTGAGATCATCTGCGCAAGTTGGTAATCTCAGATTAACGAGACATAACTTCGCAAGATAAAAAGGGACAGTTGTTAAGATCATAGAAGATTTTTTATGGACACCAAAAAGTCATTGGGCATATGTCTTAACTCAAAATTTCTCTGAAAGCTTGTTGCACTCGAAAAACCACCTTGAATCTAAATTACAGTAAATATAACTATCATTCCTCTAAAATACTGTCTATATAATCATCCGTCATCTACAGTACAGTATATATAGTCATCGGTCATATATAGTACATTTTGTATAGTAATCAGTCATCTTAAGTACAGTCTACATAGTCATCAGTCATCTATAGAACAGTTCATATAGTCATCTACAGTACAGTCTATATAGTCATCAGTCATCTACAGTACAGTTAATAGAGTCATCAGTCATCTACAGTACAGTCTATAGAGTCATCAGTCATCTACAGTACAGTCTATAGAGTCATCAGTTATCTACAGTACAGTTCATATAGTCATCAGTCATCTACAGTACAGTCTATATAATGTCAGTATCTACAGGTACTATAGAGCCATCAGTTAGCATACAAAATGAACATCATCCACCGGAAGTGGAAATACCTTTGAAGATATACCTTAGATCTACCTTTTGTTACATCATTTTCACTATGTTGTTTCTTGATACTCCTCTTACGCTCGATACTATGCCTGTAAATCTGCGGAGACTTAAATATAACTTACCCATAAGAACACATTGAGATCCTGAGTGTGTGACGATACATTTATCCCAGGTAGAACACATCTTGGAGCCACAAGTACCAGTAACCTGCATCAAATATCAGAAGAAACTGTAGAATTCTTACGGTTTGTTTGTATGATTTTTTGTTTTTTGTTGTTGTTTTTTTGGAGGGGGGGGGGGTTGGTTGGTTGTGTGTGTTTTTTTTGTTTTTTTTGGGGGGTGGTGGTGTTTTTTTTGTTTTTGTTTTTTTGCTGTCGAGAGTATATATGAAAGGTGAAGGTAACGAACAGTGATCAATCTCAACACCTATAAGCAATAAAAAATAGACAGTTGGGCAAACACGGACCCCTGGATCTACCAGAGGTGGGACCAGGTGGCTAGTTAGAGTAAGCATCCCCTGTCGACCGGTCACATCCGCCGAAAGCCCTATATCTTGATCAGGTAAACGGAGTTATCCGTAGTAAATCTTTTTTATTTGCAATGTACAATAAAAACAAATTGCAGATGTGAATATAGAGCTGTTTATATCTGTGTTGTGTGTTATTCATAAATATACTTTGAAGTCTTACGTGATACTGGGTTTGCTAAATGGGCTGTTTCTGGACAATGCGAAATGTAGGCCATGAGCTGGATATGTGATATCCTCCCTTGTTGAATTTTCTACACTATGTTTTATTGAAAGCTTATCATGTCCTTTACACAATACAACTTGTTTGCAGTTTGGCAAGAGGGGCTTTAAAGAGTCATAATGCTAGATATTTAAGTACACGTCGTCTCAATGTATAAAAACAAAGATGGGTAGGGGAAAATAAAGTATATTATGTTTACATCAAAAATAGAAATATAATATTTATCATCAGAGGAATGAAGATAACCAGAGGGTAACTCGACTCAGACCTACAATGACTAACGTTGCGTCATAGTGACGTCAGCAAACTAAAATGTTTGAAAATAATAAGAAAAATACGTATATTTTTAAAAGACCTTCAATGGATATTTTTATTTTATCAATTGTCAATTAATGGATCATTATAAAACATTCTGCAAACATTGTTATGCAACGTACTACACAAATTCATTCCCCCCCCCCTTTTTTCCCTCACCAAAGCAAATACAGGTACACAAAAGTGAAGACTGAAATGAAATCATCATTTCTAAAAATCAGACAAAAATGCATTTATTTCACTTGTTTGTTTGATATTCGTAGGATTGGTTAACTATATATCGTTAACCGATTGGTGAATGTATTATCTGACATAATACTATCAATCTCATTGCGATCCAGCCTCACCCTCCAACACCTATATTACGCTGATGACAAAATCGTTATCATTTCAAATCATCAAAATTATGACGAACACTTCATACACATTCCAAATGCCAGGGTATCTATCACTGTTGGATCATCATCACTCTATTCACTTGTATATCATTAAATAGGCATATTATTCACTATCATTGTCATCATACACTATGTCTTACTGAATATCAACTCCCCCCTCATCATTATCACTATCATCATGACCATGACTCCTACAATGTCCACCATGTTGCCCCCTTCACTCATGTCCATCTTCAATAACTCGACTTCTGGAATTTTCACAAACATTATCAGCCAGCCGCTGAAGTAAGATGTCACCCTGACACCATATGAATTTGATACTGCCAGCTTCATCAACATTTCACCCATGTTCTGGTGGACTAGGGATGTCGGGATACTTCTGAAGTGCCCTGTTCCAGATCACTGTTTGATAGTTAGCTCTGGCAATATACATTATAAAAGAATAGATACATAGTGGCAGTAAGCCGAGATATATTCCATCATAGGTGGTGAATAGTGCTTCTTCCTTTGTCTGGCATCGTTGAAGAAACATATCATACCAGTCTCTTCTTGGGGAAAAAGAAATTCCTTACTGGATCAGTCTTACCTATTGTACCATCACCACTACGGAGACAAAAGCATTCTTCTCCACAGAGATCAGACAATTGTTGAGCAACAAGTCTTGGAGCATACTGGCCTTTCTTCCACTACTCAAACAGCAGTTTCATAAGGTGTCATTTATTCTCATCATTTGACATAAAATATTTCCAGTATCTTGGCCTATTTGTCTTAGATCCAGATCCGACACATCATTTGTCTTCAGGTGTATCAGGTTCTCTTGATGTTGCCCATGACCTTTTGGAAGCTCCTCTTCTTGACACAAGAGTTATGACATATTTTGTACTGAAGTGGTTTATAGTAAAGACTGTCAAATTCCATGATCCTCTCAAGAAGCTAAAGTTAAAAACGTTTCCTTCTAACAAGGCATTCAAGAGCAAAATATGTGAAAGCAACATTGAATATAGCAGATGGACATTTGCAGAATGCGATGCTCATAAGATATTTCAACAGAAAACCTGTGAAAATGATGTGACAAAGACGATTGAAGCCTTTGAAAATTTTCCCAAAAAGTCATTCGTGATTGAGAAGAAAGAACTACCCCTGTCAGATATCTAGGGAGGCTATATGCAGTTCCAAACTGCTTTCGTTAGTTGCCTGAATACACATCAGGATTAACCACATAGTCTCCATATAATTCAACCAAAACTGTTGTCTTCCCAAACTCACCCTCCCTGATAGTTCCTTTATGCAAAGTATACATCTTGTACAACATCTGCACATTCTCCTGTGCAGCAGCTAGATTTAATTGTTCCGAATTAGGTATTTCAATAAATGTTGCATTATTGTTTGGCGATTTACTTGTTGGTAAAGCTATATACCTTGACCGGACACTTCTGCACATTGCAGTCTCCAAATCCAGTGTTTGAAAATATAGACTGGCAGTGACAAAATCTTTATAAAATGGTTATCATGTCGGAGCATCCAATAAGATGCCATATGGACATAGCTAAAATAATGTGATTTGACAATATCCATGTACCTTTTGTTGCTGTATAACCTGTATCTTGTGGACATGGTCACATAAATCGATCTGATAGAAACGAAGCATCTTTATATCATTACCACTTGCAACAGTCTAGTAGTTTAGTATATCTAGAGTATTCCTTTCGTCAAATGAAAGCATAGTTCCTGAAGGATGCCTAGGTACCTGCTCTTCCATTGTCCTATATTCTGATAATGCAATCTTAAATGGCATTTCAACAGCCTGGCCTGTATGAACAGTATTGAACTATACTTTGACTAGATAGATGCCAAAACTGTATTTTCAGACCAAAAGTGTTTAAACAGTTTGTCCTTCAATTCATGTTAGTATAATTCAAATAATAACTAGATAAATCCTTAAATAAAAACATAAATTTATGTAATTTCATAAATGACCTCCACTGAATATCTACTAAAACAAAACTGCTAAAATACAAAAAATACAATTTTAAAAAAAACCAGCTCACAGGGCTTTAATCAACCATTTTCGATTCAAAACAGTCTACAAATTTTGTAGATATCTAGATATGTGTTGTAAATCTAATCATTAAAATATCAAATATTTCAGTCAAAATATTGGTACTCGGAGCTGTATATAACACTACACACAACAGCAGTATTAAAAACATGAGAAATGCTGACACATCACTTTTTAAACGCCTTAACCCCCAAACGCCCCACTGTCAAGAATGCCTACAACCGCCAATTTACTAACGAGAAAATAGGGTTTCAAAAACATATTGTCTCGAAAATTCCCCAATGGGGGGAGATGTGGTATTGGTAGCTCAATGGCTAATGGATCCTATAACAGACTTATAATACTAAAAAGTGCAAAATTACCTGGAGGTCATCCTGATCGGAGTATTGATTGGCAAGGACTTACCAGTTGTTGATACTAACGGACAGTATCCATGACCTGGGTATATATTCTGTGAACTTTTGGCACATTGCTACACCACATGATCTAAGAATAACATTACTAACTAGACGCCTCCCCTGTACTGGTGCTTTTGAACTTCTGCTAATATTGAACTCTTTGCACTATTGTGAGTTTATGTTTCTACGTTGATGTGTTATAAGATCCAACATAAGTAAATTGACACGTTATACATATTCCAAAAAGTATGGACTTAGAAATGTTTTTTATCTGATTTTTATTTACAAATACATTGTTCAATCATTATTCTGTATTCAGATCAGTTTTATTCATTTCATTTGTTACTGGAAAGAGGTATACCAAATATTATAAAAGCACAGTCAGTTTTGCTGCTCCGTCTTTCTATTAGCCTAGGTTAAGCCTTTTCTGTATCATGCATCTTATTTCTACATTTTCTTAAGCTTCAATTATTCATATTCTTAATGACTTGACATAATCTAGCGATAGACGCCATAGTTGCAATGGAATGTATTCATGCATTATTCTTAACATTAATATTAGATAGGATTAAGAGACTTCGGGAATTTCCAGATTTACATCATGTTAAATGGATTTTTATTGAAAATGTAAACCTGTAAATATCTGATATGTTGTAAGTATTTAAAAAAAATGTACTTCATAACCTGCTTCAAAGTGTGAATAATATGATCAATCTCATAACTTCCACAGGGAATACAAAATAAAGAGTTCGGCAAAGACGAACCCCTGGACATACCAGAGGTGGGATCAGGAACTTAGGAGGAGTACGCATCCCCTGTCGACCGGTAACACCCGCCGTGATCCCTATGTCTTCATCGGGTAAACGGAGTACGTGTATTTTAGCAGCAAAAAATATGTATGATTGATTCATCAGTCAGTATTGCTTTTGAATTCAAAACCTTTTTCAATTATATTGTTATTGCACCAACCTTTCTTATTATATGCGTATCATATATTATATCATCTTATATGGATGCAGATAGGTCAGTTAGCAAACAATATGATTCCGGAGTATAATTTTACCCTCCCATTATACATGTTAAACTTAGTGCTGTGCGAGTATATCAAATTAAAGGTCAAGTACGGTGATTTTCCTAAAACTTGAGTTTTATACAGAAAAATGTCTGTCGTACACTTATGGATTAATTTCCATGGCAATTTTGATAAAAATCACTAGGTGTGAATTACACGGCACTATCAAACTTTTACCTGAGCGATCGATAAATGTGTTGTGACGTGAGTTATCGCTCGTAGCTTATGACGTCATCTGAGACAACTTTCGACTGCATTGATAGGGTTTTATAGTGTTTACATAGAAAAGTCCTGTATTTATGGTACAATGCGCTGCTTTGAACTGCAATGTGAAATCGGGACAGGGATTAAGTATGTTTCTTTTCCCAAAAGATACTAAATTTTTAAGAATTTGGATACTGAAACTGAAAAGAGACACTGAGAGTTGTGACAAGCCACGAGGATCAGTGAGTGACACTTTAATTAACGAGGATCAGGTTTCCATCATCCTGTTTGATTCCAAACAAAGTGCAAAGTGATGATTAACTGGACATCCTACAAAACAAGTGGAGGGATGTATTTTAATTATATAAAAAGTTCAACCCAAAAGGGGGGATGCCCACAATCCACCCCTCTCTACATCCACCACTGAATGCTTTAATGCGACATTATATTCAATGGGTTTGCGATTGCACATAAAAATTAATGTCACCCATTACCTAGTTCGAATTGATTTTATTTTTTTTATTAAATGAAATATCTTTCGAATATTGTCGTACTCATACTATATTTATAAGGGACTCATCGTCATCATTTCATTTCTTCACTATATATATATTGAAAAAATAAAATATAGTAAAAATGGAAATGAACTTAATTTTAAAAACCCATTTTGATAAAACCTTATTTATTGCGAGGTCAGTCAAATTTCCAAAGCTTTTTTTTTCAAGTTCATTATGAAAACAAGTACAAGTTTTTCCTTTTCCTAATATGCTACATCCCTAATGTGCTACATATATATCATGAATCATTAAGGCAAAATTTCACACCTCAAATGCTACAATTCGTTAACATTGTGCCTTAATATATCAATTTCGCATTTGACGTGTGTTGTGAAGAAATTACATGTACTAATAGGCCCAATTTACATTTTATGGTATTGTATCTACATGTAGATGTTTTTTGGGGTTTTTTTAAAGGGAGGTGGGGGGGGGGTACAAATAACGTTGTGCACAATAAGTTTTTTTCTTTTGTTGTTCTTTTTTCAAAAAGGCATTTTAAAGTTAAATATATATCTAGCTAAACACATTATAATTTGGATCTGATCAATCTCATACAAATAAATCCCATAATAAGAAAAATACAAACGTGAGAGTCAATCTAGTTAAATACGCTCACAATCGCTACAATAGAGTATACGGCGAGTATCTATGAAGTCTGATTTTGATTAGCCTCGATTGTGTAAAACACAAAGGTTACCTTTTGATAGAACATTTTTTTCCAATATTATTCCCAATTTTCTATGGACTGGCCCGGTAAATAATTTCTAAATGAGATTCCAATGAGATATTTGTCGAACATATAAATGTATATATCATATAAATATTACTATCTGATGGTTTCGAAACGGGTGTAGGTACAAACATTATAAAGGTTGAATCCCTAAACTCAAGTGTATCTACGGTATTTCATCGTCACTATCCACGGTGTTGCTAAAACTGGCAATTTCTCACAGAAATTAAAACGATGATATACAGGCGTAAACAACTACAATTGTCTCAGATGACGTCATAAGAAAGGGTGACAATCCCTTCATTCGTTTCTATAAACAACGATTTTGGAATAGGTATTTTGCGCATTTACCTGGATTTAAAAAAGAATAAACACATCAATAAACTTTTCAAAACGGGTTTTAATGAATTATAAACTTTATTTTCAAATCTATTTTTATTACACTTGACCTATTGATACTATATCTAAAATGTTTATATGTATATTGATAATAAAGGAATAAATATTACAACACTTTACAATACAATATTCATGATTTATATGATTTTCATAAGGATTGTAAATTTTAAAACTCTTCTGTGTTCATCATAGCATTTTACATGCTTGCAAAATCTCCATTTCGAGAGACAGAGAAAAGCTGATGATGTTTTCAGTATTTAAAAAATAGCATGTGCCGTAACATACTCATTCATAAATTGGCTAAATACAAACCTTTCTCCATCACCATCCGATGGTTTAAGTTCTGACAAATAATCCATCCATTATTTTCTCTTTGTTCATGATCGGAAATGGTAGATATTGGAAACATTTTGTACAGTACTGTGAATCCCGAATTGACGAATAATTACAACTTACATTAACGAGATTTTTATTATTGTGCTTTGAAGATGAATACGTTCAATCTGTTCCATTCTTTTTAAATTCTCATTCAAAAAACTGAATTGCTATAAACCATTTAAAGAAAACATTTAATGATTACATGTATAAATTTAAATAATCAACATAATTATTTTTGACTATGGAGAAAAACTTGTAGGTTCGGGAAGCCATTATCTATGTGTTGAATTTTAATCAGGTAAATACAGGGAATAACAAAACTGACTGTTATTGTAAATATTGCTTGATTAAATTTTTTTATATTCTTAATTTTGGCTTTTGAAACAAAGATTCCTTTTGCTGTCTCCATAATGTTGCAGTATTAATCGTTTCATGTTAATTTGTATCTCATTATCCCACTGTTCACATCCGATTGTCGGTCTTGTTTATCCTAATTAAGGATACAACCCGTTTGATAACCATTTCTTACACTTTCAAAGCATTCTAACAGCCACCAGATAAATCAAACTAATGTTTGTTCCGTATAAAATAGAGAAAACATATCTTGATAGTGATATATCCACTTTTTACTCACAAAGCATATCAACTTCGCTATTTCATATCACACTAGATACATGGATATAATTACTAGATGTACGTATGGAATTTGCATACCTTAGATGGTACTAGGACATAGAATTACTAACTCCTAAAAAGGGTCCAATTTGACCCTTAAGGTACCTTGTTTTCCAAAAACAACATATAGATACACTTACGGAGGACTGGTTAATTTGAATATGGACACTGGACGATTTATCTACCAGATCATTTGGATTGTCTGTCGAATTCTTTGCGTTCAATTCACAGACGAAGTGGTCACGGTCAAAGTTCACGGACTTACAGCCCCCCCGTAAGCTTCACAGTCCCGCGCACACATCCGCATCCCCATGTTATCCAGAGTCAGGAAAGAATGACCAGATAAATATTTTCCATTAAATGTCGAAAATGATTGAACATGAGGTGAAAACAATGTGCAAAACCACAATATATGGAACATTTTCAAAGCAGGATCTATTGATTTAGTCAAATCAAGGTCTATTTCGTTTTACCAGACAAAAGCGACCAGTCCTTGTCTAGATCCAGAGTTCTAACATACGCGAAGCTGTCTTTATTTGATCGCGTACCCTTGTCTGGATTCTCCCTCATCTCATTGTCTGTATTGAAAATTAATTTTTCACCTCATTAACGATTCTCCATTTCCTAGGAACATACAATCATGCCAATGAAATCAGACTATAAATCTCTATAAATAATTGATAAATACCATAACATCAGATTCCTTTGATGTATATCGGAATACTTACTAATTATCTTTATAAATGGACGCTAAGGCCTTAGATCTTGGTGTGTAATTATTGCTGTCAGGGTATGAATAGAAGAAATGTATATATTAAGATTCAGCACGCCCATTTGTCTGCAACCATCAGTCGGAAGGTGTCAGTGTTAAATATTCAAGTTATTTTAAGGTGAGTCATTACACTAAAAACTTATTTAATGGTTCGTTTAATCACCTCCTAAGAAATCTGATTTCAACATCGAAAGAGTGATATATGTTCTCGTTTATCTTACAGGAATATTATGCAATTATTAGTTTCGTATTTGTATAAAAAGGACTGATTTAATAGTGATCTTAGCTTATATGGACACCTTTGTTTTTGTATATTTAACTTAGTAACTCCTAGTGGACTTTTGCGAGAAGGGCTGACTTTCACAATCAACGGCTGACTTGGACATTTAAACTTGCGTATGGTATGAAAGCACGATATCGTTAAATATATGTAATATCGACTTGTTGGCATTTATACAGGGAACTTCTACTGCCTCGATCTTGAGATAGCTTCTTTTTTTTTTTTTGATGATTTCTCTTGATCACGCAAAAGCAAAGGCGAGTGTGTTCAAACCGCTGCACGTTACAAAATCGTGACAGGGTAGTGGCTGATGTTTGGTGGGAGGCCTGCTTCTGATAGAGTATCGCTGGGACTTTGTGTCCATGTACGGACGGGGTTTAGTCCCGGGACGACGGCGGTTGTCGTCGTGAACGGCGGATGCCCTTGCCGAAGAGGTGCCAAACAATCAGAGAAGATCCATGCTAAGCTTCGGAACGAAGATTAACTGAGCGTAGGAAGTGTAACGAACAGTAGATAGGGAATTTCTACTGCTTCGCTAGCGAGCTACATGTAGCGTTTCTAGTGATATGGTAGTATTTCTCTAAGCAACGGTGAGCGTGTTCAGATCACTGTATGTTACAATATTATTATAGTACGACTGTTAGGTTTTAAACCACAGGAACTTCTTTCATTTATCTGACAATTATTAAAAAATAAAAACAATTCATTTCATTTTTGCACACATACATACATTGAAGATGTAAAATCTTAACTCGAACATATGTATTGATTCATGTTCAAACTTTACAAAAAGTTATCGCAACATGATAAATCGGATGTGCATGTAAGTTTATTATGCAGGAGGTTTGCGTTTTCTTTTATCATAAAATGTGAAGTTGTTATACAGGTTTATTCAATCAAACACAGATACAACACAGTGCGTGCTAAGCGTACCGACAATTTTGAATTACATGTACATCTGCACTAATGCAGATCTGTAGCTCTCTTGGAAAATATTTGGTCATACCAGAGAGCTACAAATCCACCCCTTATACAAACCTTCAATTTACGGGGCAGGTCGCTGTATTCTGGCATCATAATATCAAAAATTTCTTGCATATTTTCCTAGTATTTTTGTCCAAACATTTATCAAATTCCCATGTGAACCGAATAGTCGCAACTTCAAATGATTTCGTTTTTAAAGATAGCCATGCTACGTAGCAGTCAATTCGAACCCCGTTGATTTTTATATCTATTCATTCTATCCAATATGAAATACGTATTCGGTCTTCATTTATAATAAACACGAATATTGGACGTAACTATTGAAAAGTAATCCTAGTACGTTATGAAGGCCATCAGTCTAGCCCCTGTCCCCGATGCATTTTTTCAATACTGACATATAAAAATAGAACTTAGCGGAGATGGATCTGGAATTATTTCATCTAAAATATTTAACTAACAAGGGGCCCACGGCATAGCATTAAAGATGATATATGCTATCAATAACATTCAAAAATGGTTTACACATAAACATTACATATACCAAGTCTGGCCCCGTCCTGGAGTCAGTACGTTTACCCCGGAGATCATTTTCAATTTACAATTTCGGTAGAGGCCTAGATCTTTATTACAGATGTGAGGTTGTAGGGAAGATGCTTTAACATTGATCAATTTTTGTTCCATCCTTAAGGCTCCGGGGGTGCAGGATTGGTTGATTGATTGAATATTGTTTAACGTCCCTCGAGAGAAAACGTCACCATTGTTGGTGAAGGCCTGCGAAATTTCGGCCTATGCTCGGCGCTTATGGCCTTTGAGCAGGGACGGATATTTCTCGTGCCGCACCTGCTGCGACATGGGGCCTCGGGTTTTTGTGGTCTCATCCAAAGGACCGCCCTATTTAATCGCCTTCTACGACAAGCAAGGGGTACTGACGACCTATTCTAACCCGTATCCCCATGGGAGCGGGGGTGCAGGAGGGATATATGGGGATATTAGGTCACATAGACTTTACTGTAACAGAGATATCACACACACTGACACTCGACGTTTTAATTAAATATCTATAATTTAAAAAAATTGTCTTCCTGTAAACATGATATTTACAAGGTATATCACGCCGCCATCTTGGTTTTCTGTTTTACCAGCTGCATCGCTCGAAAATTTCGGCGAAAAGTTCGATTTAATATGATAATTAGACCCCTACCGTTTAGAGGCAACTATGTCAAGGTCCTACATGTACCTCTCGCATCGTTATGGTGAACTGGAAATAAAGTCCATTTATCGGCTATAACCAACCGTCAAATATCATCTACTGCTTCTCAAATGCCTGTGAGAAATAGTACGAGTATGGAAAGGAACCGGAAAAACTCGATACTCTTTGGACAACTAACATTTCTGTACATTGCCTCGGTTCATCGCTTATTCATGTATGTACAAATATGTCACGAAAATGTTTTCGTATATTAAGCTTGTATTAAAGTCAGCCGTAAATTGTAAAAGTCAGCCCTTCTCGCAAAAGTCCACTAGTAGTCGCTCATCTGGAACCACTTGGTGAGCGATTTGTCCTGTTATCTGAAGGATGATGGTTGAGGTAAATTGTCTTCCTTCATTCCTTCAATTTATTCGCTGAATCACAATGAAAGTGGTACATGATGTACAATAAAGATTTTTTATGCATTATTACAAATGTATATGTGAGGATGCACAAAAACAGTATCAGTCTGAAATATACACAAAAATATGTGCAAAAATACTCTGTACAAAATGGCGTAGAATTACATATAAATTACATGTTGTTAATTGGAACTTCAGCAACTTTTCGACCGACTCCAGTTACCTCCCCTACATACATGTAATATTTGGCTTATACATGTATTTTCGATACTGATAAGGATAAACAGTTGGGGAATTCGATTTCTGGTAATTTGACCTTGAATTTGAGGTTACAGTGATGTAAAATGCTGTGCTGTAATTTAAAGGTTTTTTTTTTTTTTTTTTTTTTTTTTTTTTTTTTTTACAGTGGTTGGACCTATATATCCCTGGTGTATTCTATTTTTCCTCCGAGAGCTACAGTTCTACAGCTAGAAAAGTCTAAAACAGACAGACAGGATAACGGACGAAGAAAGAAATGTTTGTCCACTTCTTCACTAATAAAAAAAATGTATGCAACAAATGTGCAAATCGGCTACTAATGATGACGAATTCGCGAGTAACTAATAAATTGTTATGAAAATTGATTAATCCCCAATCTTATATCATGCCGCAAAACACTAAAATAGAGTGGAACAAGGCGATTTTAAGTACGTGGCTAATAAGAGCAATTCTTTCTGAACCATTAGAGCGTTCGAAAACAATAACATGGAATCAAGTTTATTCAAATATGTGTGCTTTGTTTTTGTATACATTTATTTTTTAAAAAGTGTTTTATCTTAAATAATCAGTTTTCTGCTTTTCGGTTGGAAAATCATTTCAAATATCGATATAGAATTACGTCAAAGAAAATAAAAAATTGACGAACTGTAAAACTGTGTGGTTCTAGTCAATTGTAATATCTTCTTGTTTAGGCGAGCAAACGCTTTTAATGCCTTATCGCTACAATGCATAAAAAATGTAGTATACGGTGCATCGTAGTTTTATTTTATCAGAGAGAGTCCGTGGGTAGCATCAATTCATTTTTATGATATTTTCTTTTCTCTTTAGGGACCGGTCCACATTTATTGGAGGATTGAGACCGGTGCAAAATCCAACAGGACACAAATTTATTTTGACTTACATACTGATAGGACTCCAACTTTTTTTAAATTTTCAACACTGATAGTAAATGTATCAATGAACGAAAAATAGTATAAAGTATTTCAAACTTTTAATTCAACTATCTTTTACACAATGATACTGAATTGTATCAATGCTTTATTACATGTCCATCTTCAATATACTAGAGAGAATGTGCAATAAAATACTGTACTGGACCTTTGAATTTTTTTAATATTAAAACAAGTACATGTAATAAAAAATCCCCAAAAGAAGTATTCATGCAGCTGTGAATAAAATTGCAAAAATTACATGTAAGTTTTGCATGGAGTATGGATTTCAATCATGGAAAATAAAAATGGTATATCATGTTGGTCGTAACTTGAAAGATACAGACCAGAATTTAGCTCAAGTCTAAACACATCTTTGATAATTAAATAGCTTGTCATTACAACCAATTGGGTCAAATTCTGTCTGAATTGTTTCATACCGAGTGTTAGACCATTCTCGGCACATGGAATTTGATTACGGATGATTCAACTATTACGGATATTTTTTATTACGGATAACTCCATTTACCTGGTCAAGGTGTAGGGCTCACGAAGGGTGTGACCGGTAGACAGGGGATGCTTACTCCTCCTAAGCACCCGATCCCACCTCTGGTATATCCAGGGGTCCGTGTTTGCCCAACGTTCTATTTTTCTATTACTTATAGGAGTTATGGTATTGGTCACTATTCGTTATCTTCATCTTTCATAGAAAATACTGAGATGTGAAAAATACTTGCAAGTACATGAGACAACAGTTCAGTACAACAGTGATTAGAAAATATGCAAAATGTAGCACTTTAAACAACAATTTAACTAAAAAAAACAAACAAAAATAGATGAAAATAAAGAGATTTGTATCTTCACTAGACAAATTACCCAACAAACATGACAAAGTAAACAAAAGTTTCTCAGGAACTTGAATTCCTCAGCTGATATGAGGATCGATAGACAAATTTTAACTGATAATTATGAAGAACTCAAGAGATTTTTAAAATGTAAAATGTAAAAATGTTGTTTAATCATATATATATATATATATATATATATATATATATATATATATATATATTAGATAGGACAAACACCTTTTAATTACACATATGATGTAGGACAGCAACTTTTTTTTGTATTTTTAGAAGATAAGAGTTTTTAAAATGTGGATATATGGAAAGCACCGGTTCCAACCCCCAATAAATATTGACCGGTCCCTTAGACTTATGGAGGTAATTAAATAATCTGTAGCACACGCTGATAATCCTGCTATTTCTAAGAATCCCTGGCAGTTCTATTCTTTCTTTAAAGTTTTTTGGGGGCGAAAAGTCACTTACCATTGTCTTTTCGCCTTTAAAAAGATAAGTATCTTTGAAACGTTCTTATTTATTTATACACATGATATTCTTGACAAAAAGACAAACAATATTTATGTATCTATATATTCTTATCATAGATACAATAAATCCAATATAGTTATGTTATAAACTAAGAAATTATATGCGCCGACCAGAGGTGAGAGGCCTTGTAATTATGAGCGCGTTGCTCTAACCACTCGGCCACGGAGGTCCCTGGTTGAATGGACATTATAGAATATTATATGATGTTAATTGAATCATATAAATATATCGCAACTACATAACGCAAAGTTATGTTTAAAGTACATATTCTAACGTTCTCCTCTCTCTCTCTCTCTCTCTCTCTCTCTCTCTCTAGCAAATGATGTGTTTGCAGTTGAATACTTTTGTCTACTTAACTGAGAGCCTGCAAGAACGAATTTATGGCGAAGTCTTAAATTAGGAAAGCTTTGAGAAATTGACTTACGGCCAAAATGTATCCTTATACATACTTAGGAAGAGAAAGGTGAAGCTAACGAACAGTGATCAGTCTCATAACTCCTATAAGCAATATAAAATAGACAGTTGGGCAGACACGGATCCCTGGACACACCATAGGTGAGATCAGGTGCTAAGGATGAGTAATCATCCCCTTTCGACCGGTCACACCCGCCGTGAGCCCTATATCCTAATCATTTAAACGGAGTTATCTGTAGTCAAAATTAGTGTGCCAAAAACAGCCTAACAATCGGTATGAAACACGTCAGACAGCATTTGACGACCATAGAATTTTCGAAAGGCTGACTTCATTCGAGACTGTTGAAACCCCTGCACCATCCACTTGTTTGTCAATAGGTTGCCTCGATTTAAAATCTGACCATACGCAGAACAAGCTCTTGTGTATTGAATCAGTTGAGAGATATAAACACCATATGAAGGTGATAATGGAATATTGTTACATAGATATGGGAAGTTGACAATGGAGAAGCTTAAATCATCCCGTTTGTCATATAGTTAATTTGTCAGTTTGCCATTAATGTCTACTTCCAATAAAATATCTAAATATGAAGCAGAAGTGGACGACTCTATAGTGTCCTTTATTTCGATCTCACAGGGATATATCGAATCGACATATGAATGAAAGTTATTGTTATTGATAGACAAAACGTCGTCAATATATCTAGATGTCGAATTGAAGGCCACAGCAGGAGATTTTCTCTTCTCACGTAGAAGTTTTTGAATAAATTCTGCTTCATATGAATATAGAAAGAAGTCAGGTAACAAAAGAGCACAATTTGTGCCCATGGGAATTCTAACAGACTCTTGGAAAACCTGATCACCAAAGACCACGAAGATAATGTCAATGTGGAACTCTATCATATTTTTTATTTCAATTTCAGAGTACCTGTGCGTGGAATCAGCGTGGTGTATAACAAAGTAAGTTTTTGGAAGATTGATCGCTAGATATGAATATTTCCGTTTTCCATTTTTTGTTGAAGAAGCAACTGTCTATGATGTTAAAAGTCTAGTCTTTAATTTATCGTGAGGAATGGTCGTGTAAAGTGTTGAAAAGTCAAAAGTTTTGATGTTATTGATTTGGGAAAAGTTTTGCGATTTCAAGTTTGCTAAAAGTTCTTTAGAATGTTTTAGAATCAACATAGATTAACAACACTTTTGGCATATGTAGTCGCACAGTAAGTTAGAAGTTTCTCCTTCACAGCTTTTAATATTTTAAGAGAGTAATTCTAACTGAACCCTTCAAATTTTATTAGTTTTTACTGGTTGCCAGAAATGATTTTATGAACCCTACCAATGACTGAAAGGTTTCACCACCACCATCCCCTAGCGAAAACAACATTAAAAAATATATAACACTTTTCTCAACACATTTTCTGAAAGATAACCCCTCAACTTGCTGTTAATCAAACTTTATATTTTTAAGATGATTTTGAAATTGATTTTAGTTCAACATCTGCTATATAAAATGCATTACATCAAACCATTATAAATACATTCGCAATACTTAGTTCCAAATTTTGAATGTTTTGAAATTATGAAGGACCGTTCACTTCGTCTTTGGTCAATTATTCGACATGACGGATTACAATTGCATTTGTAAATCATTATGTAATTTTCAATATGGAGAGAGATCATTTATATTTTTTAAACAGTATTTTATTATATATAACATAATTATTATGCATAAAGATTTAGGCAGCAAGCATCGCCTGTATAATCTATCTCCTTTAATGTACAAGGTAAAATCCACATAATGATGTACATGAGAAATTACAATATATGTGATTATCTTTGTTGCATAAGTAACCTTTAATTTGGAGCTCCAAGTGACTTCCTAATAATCAAGTTTAATTTACTGTGCATGATATCAATAAATATAACATAACTAATGCATGCAATTATTCAAAAATTATATTTGATTTAAAGATATCGTTCATTCAATTCATGTGCACAACAATTCAAAAACGCATATAAAAAGTCCTTCCTCTGCCCAACACTACATTATTTCCCGCGCGTGCGCGGGGTTTCATCTAGTATATCATATCTATAGCTGCAGCGCTGTAGCTCTCTGTGAAAATATTGAGACAGATCAGAGAGCTTTATAAAAATCTCCGACTTACCACGCACAAACCATGCGCATGATTGAGGTGTCATATTGCAAAGAATTTACACCCATACATCCACCCAGTAAATTAAAAAATTACAATATGACAAAGGCTTCATATAGTTGTATTCTTGTATTGCCGTCTCATAAATCAAATATAAAATTACTAACATATTTTCCTACTATGTTTGTTCAAACATACCGTATTCATTACAGTCTCATACGACCCAAAAACTCACAGCTTCAATCCGATTTCGTTTGTTGGTGTAGCCATGTTAGGTATCCAGTCAATTTGAACCCTTTCGGTACATTCACCTATTCATGATATTCTTTATAATTTATGTATTCGATCTTCGTTGATTATAAACACGAATAATATATATTATATAATAGAAATAAAAAAAACAATACATTTTATCTAAAGGTTTGACTAAAAATATTTGTGGGGTTATTAGTTCACATCTAGACGTTATTGTGTAAATATTGAAATGAACCGGGATTCGAATTGACTGATATTAGATTGATGAGACAGCGATACAATATTATAGCGATATTTAAGGCCTCAATCGCGCGTATTTCTTGAACGCCGTGAATCGATGGATTTGCAGTTATCACACACACACACACACACACACACACACACACATATATATATATATATATATATATATATATATATATATATATAAGGTTATTATAAATCGACAACACGAAAAAAATTGAATTGGAACAAAATACAGACTTATTATACAATATATATCGCAATAGAAACTATATAAATGCAAATTGTATACACTATAAATGTAGTGAATTATACAACATTCAATTTGTGGATATTATCTATAATCACTGATCTTTGGGATGAATCGTTGGTACGTGAGCAATTCACATATATATAGATAGAAAGAAGAAATATGGTAAGCTTTACAATTAACCTGTTGAAACATTTACCTTGGACTGCTACTTTATACTGGTTCTCTCTCGATTGATCGATCGATCGATCGATCGATATTTTGGTATTGCATAATTAAAATCAAATGTACTACACGTATATTAGGTAATTATATAGGGACATCAATTAAACTTTATCCAATACTCTCCTTTCGAATTGTGCAAAAATCCTTTTGAGAGAGAATATCGGCAGAGACATGTGCCCACACCACTTGTCCCCACTTATCTAATATCTTGTATTTAAGTCTTTCACATTCTATGTTGGAAAAAGACTTCTCCCTATCGTCTGCTTATGTCTACATGCCGTATTAAAGATCCAGTGACCCGAAACCTCCTCGATACCTGTACAACTTATCGAAAGCAACGGAAGTTTGCATCGAGTGACGAACGATATTAACCAAACACGATGGTTTGATTAGAATTCCGAAAACGAAATATGTGAATGATACGTGCTGCAGTATTCTCAGCAAGCCTCCATTAAGTTACACCTGGGACCTGAATGGATATGGTCATGACGTCAGCCAACTCGTAATCTGAAAACATAAGTCTATATTTTCAAGAGATAAAACGTTTAACGATATAATGGTTCTCCCTTTATTTTTTCATATTATTTCTAACATTTTCTTTTGTAAGCTTATACTTTTTCTTAACTAGGATTTCTTGGTTAAGTTTGGATTTAGTATGATACAGCGGTACAATAACTAATTAAGTTCTGTTCATACAGAGAGCGAAAATCTTATTGCACTCACTATTTTCAAAGTTACACTTCGTCGTCTGTGGACAATAAAAGTATTGTATTGTACTATTCCGTTCTTGAGGACAGGCGTAACCAGGCTTAGCAAATGATGATGTCATCCAAAACACATCATTGGGACAACCTCCATATTGGTTCCAAATTTGAAAATTTCTCCAATAGTTACTGAAATGATAGATGATTCCTCATTTACCTCGTGTACAGGACATATCCACATCAATTTTAAATTAGCATGTCATGAAATGTAACTGCATTCTACCTGATAATTCTTTTCTTGTCTCGGAGATATCACGAAGATAACTATAAGAGTTTATGAAACGCTAAAATAATCACATCTAGAATTAAGAGTACAAACCTGTGAAAAATGATTTTCTGTTACACATTGAATCGAATTGTGATTAAAATAACAACTTCTGATATGTTACAATCCATTACGAATCTTAAATAAAATATTCACTTCTCAAAAAATAAATAAAACAATTAAGGTACCGTACAACCTCTCAATGAAATAAAGAAATATAATTTAATGGTTAAAAGTTATATTAAATCCATCGCTTCAAAAGTAATCGTTAAAGAACTTTGGGTCACAATACAATCTATGCATGCATGTATCAGCGTTTTTCAAACGGAGTGGAGGGGGAGAGAGAAGTTGAAAGCATAACTTTTAAAATTTCATTCTTCTCATTCACTACTACAACATTTATCCAAAATAGTTAGGGGGCCGTCATCCGATAGATCAAAATAACAGACAATGCCCCGGATTATATGCGCTTAATATGTGTGCGTTCTAATTACCTCTCAAGCACGTGTCCTTCTATTGAGAAGTAATTGTACGTCTGCGTTGGTGTCACATCTGTCCACGTGCTCGACACAACTCTGTTTTTGGAGAACCAGTCCGTGTTCGTGCTTCCTGTCCCGTTGAAAACAACCTCTGCCACTTGTGTACCACTCTTGTATAAATGAAGTTGAACCTTTGAAGGAGCGAATTAAAACATTTCTTCATGCAACGTTGAATAAAGAAATACTAATATAAGATTTCTATTCACAAAATGCTGAGTCCAAGTACGACTCGGAACTTTCGTTGAAAACAATATTACATATCTGCTGTGTTACGTTTGTAAGTGTCGTTAATTGAACTAAAGCGCTCTCTGCATCAAACAATAAGGACTTGCATGTATGAATGCGTTTTCGCCATGATGTAAAACTTATACGGTACCAATTTTGATGCACCAGATGCGCATTTCGACAAATAATGTCTCTTCAGTGATGCTCAACCGAAATGTTTGAAATCCGAAATAACAATAAACTTGCTAGAGCTATTTTAGGGAAAAACAGAGTGCCTAGAAGTGGAGTCAAATTCGTCTAAGGATAAGAGCTATGCATGAAGGAGATAATCCTTAATTTTGAAATGAATTTCTAAATTTTATCACAGCAATTAAATATACATCCGTATTTTCAAGCTAGTAACGGGGTACTTAGCTACTGGGCTGTAGAGACCCTCGGGGACTAACAGTCCACCAGCAGAGGCCTCGACCCATGGGTCATAATGTAAACCTTATACAGTACCATGATATGTTTATAAAAGAGCTTATTCAAATGCGCTTCTTACACCGTATGTTAAAGAGATCGGGTCTTTGTAGTATTGTCAGTTGTTTGTTTTTTTTTTGGGGGGGGGGGGGATATATTACTGGTTTCTACATTGAAGGACAATTATGAAACTAAGAAGAAAACTGGGGTTATAGTGCTTAATATTGAGTACATGTAGCAGTGTGTTAAAAGTAACATTTTTGCTCATAAAATTTACTAAACGATTTCTTCACATAAACTCGATTTTTCTGTTGTCGACATAAATCAATCATTACATCAAATAGATACGCACCTATGTCTTCTACGAATTTGGATATAAAAATCTTTATTGGTAGGGATTGGAAATAAATAGTGACCTTTTTGCACTTAAAATACAATTGGGTGTTATGGATCAAATGTTTGAATTATTGACCAAAACTTTGAATTTTCTTACAAAATTTAGGGGAAATCAATAAAGATGTTTTTTTTAAATCGGTGTTCTGTTTACAAAAACATATCTAGCAAATTAATGAATATAAAACATTTGAATTAGTTCAAAGTCTCTGCTATTGTATCATGATATCAGTATAAAAAAAATTGAAATACACGCCTTGGGATATAATCATTGAAGATATTTTGGATAAAACAAAATCTGTAAAATCGTGCAAATGTATATGTTTTTGATTAAAGAGTTCTTCCGCCCCAAAATGTAGTCTATTCCAAACCTTTTAAAAATTGGAATCGACATAACAAAAATCATATAGAGAAGATGAAGTAGTAAATATACACTATATCTGAACCACTGGATCAATAGAAGAAGTTGAATCAGTAACAGTTATACATGTAGCATCAATAATATATATATATATATATATATATATATATATATATATATATATATACAAAGCACTAAAATGACCAACGACACGAACAACCAGATTGTCAAATTTTCGGGACGACCCGTCCCTTCTTCAGGACAAACGAAAAGAATTACATAATGTGGCCAATATCAACAGAGAATAGTAACAAAAACTACATATAAATACATCTAGCACTACAACTACACTAATCTACAAACGTACATGTATCTACAACGTAGACTACATGTTTTTTGCTCTTTAGGCTTGTCAATCAACGTTAAAAGTGGAGCGAATTAGGACATGCCTTATTCGTCCAAAGAGCTGATCAAAAATGATTGGCAAGCCTAAGGAGCAAAAAACATGTATATATATAATTAAATAAAAAAGCAGAAAAATATCAAAAGGGTATTCAATATTGGTATTCACGTGAGGATGGATGTTAAAATCCAGAAAGCGCTAGTAATCTGAATTCATTTTGGAACTGCATATTTTCCTGCTTTTTAATTTAATTATTTTGACTGAGTGATATCAACTCTTTCTATTTGGATTTTATATGGCCTAAAATCTCAAATGAATTCGCCCATCAATTTAACCTAATGACGACCGCTGCCTTTCTTTTATTATGCATTGAACTGATGACAAGCATGGAAGATATCGATACTAGACAAGCAGGAGCATACTCAACAATTTAGACTTTAGTTCGATTTCACACTAACTCCTGGTTTACAGTTAAGGAGGCAGATACACAAACTGTTTTTACAAACAAAGATAAAATATTCATTCATTATGACATTTCATATATATTTTTCTCTGGAGTGAAATGTTAAATAATGTACATGTATCTCATTTTTGTGATAAAAGGAAATATAATTGTTATTGACTGGCCCAGAATTTTCATAATTCTCAGCATTAATTAAACCCACCCAGCGCGACGATTTATATGACTTGAAATCAATATCTATGCAGTTCATTCGTCAATACATAGGACAAATATTACCACAATATTGCAATTTGTATGAATTTAAACACCAGCGGGATTTGTTGCCAAAGATCTTAATGATATCATCTCCATTAAGTCGGCAATTAAAATATCGGCTCCTAATGATATAATTGTTCTCATCACAAAATGTAAAAGAAAACTTCAAACACAAATATCTGATTGGAAAGAACGACAAATGTAATCTCACTATGTATATTTTAACTGCTTCCATGTTAATAAGTCAACTGTAACCTTATCTAGTAAAGCACTTTGATACAAGTACACGAGAGTACATTTGATCGTACAATGAATAGTTAAATTCACTGGAAAACCACTTTTCTCTTTGTGGGGATTTGATAGTGGAAATGCTTTACGTTGTTATGGGTTTGGGTAAATCTATACTTACTTGTGAAATATCCAGCGATTCCCATTGGTCAATCAGCGATGTTCTGTACTTGGAGGTGCAGAGAGCGGACTTGGTGGTAGCGGTACAATGTTCGTCGATGATATCATCATTAGTTTCATCGCTGGTACCATTGGAAATGAACGACAGATAATCGGAGACATTTCCGCCCGCTTGACTTCGGTAAATCAGCACCCATCCCGAAGACACCTTATCTAAATATGTCAATATACATTATTTCTCGATAAAAGCATAGTTTATAAATATCTTTATTAAATGCAGAAAATGATTCGGTAACAGAATATATGCCTAGAAATACCCTCTCCATATCATATGATTACAAAGTTATCTTGTAACACATATATAATGGGGAATGTTTTATAGTGAATGGTACACATTTTACACAATACAACCGGAAGCAAAAAATATAACAAAAACAAAAAACGTAGGGAAAAAGATTTTATGAAAAAAGAATAGAAAATTTTTTACTCAATAAACAAATTTATAAACTACACAGACAGGAAAAAGATGCAAATTATACATTTTTGCTAAATGTTTAAGGAATGTGTTTACTCCGATAGTAGTAAACTGTGTAACCACTGGGTTTCCTTTGTATTTAGTGATGCACGGCATCAAAAATGATTAACATCTATTGACCAATCAGATACTCCAACAGAAAAAAATCTGAACAGACAATAGTAAATCATTAAATGTGTACAAACAATTAAGAACTCACTTCTAGAAATTAATGAATAATGTACTCATAACCAATACCACATAGATTACATGATGGGTCATCAGTGAGAGTGTGGGTGTTCACAAAACGAATCAGTATGTACATGTATGTAATAGTTTGGTTTCCAAGTTGACATTTGGAAGTACATTAATCGTATCTCATTCCTGTTATGGTCCTTGCAACTTTTAACCGAATATCTTCCAAAATTTATTGAAAACATCATCCTATGAACTTGATGTAAAACTTGTAAATACTAGAAATTATATATTATCTGATGACTAAATGTCTTTAGGGTTTGTCTAATGGGCATTGTATATCAACAATGAAAGCATGGGGTTTGTATGAGTGGATGAGTTTGCCAAATTCAGGTTGGTATTCACATATCAATCGATGACTTCTCGGAAAAGCGAAAGGTGTAATCTGATAGACCATCATTTACAGACTTCAAAATCACCTTTGTCACAGTTAGCGCGCGCACGAAAGGTGAGATGAATGCCCTTCAAAATGTGAAGAAAACTATTTCCCATAAATTATATGATATAACCAAGTCTTTTAATGACTAGTTTTTCAGTCAAAACACTTTAGGGGTGGATCAAAGGGAAACGAACATTGCATAAAGTCTTATCTTGAATTTTGTTGCATATTTTATATCATTATCCGAATTCCGATACAGATGCGGCAAACAAAATATTCATTTTTTTTAAAGTTGTGTTTACGTACTTTTTACAAACTTTCACTCGTACCTAGATTTTACTCAGATATAGGGGAAGTGTTGCAATGTTTGACCTATGCTAAGTTTTCAAGACCATTTAATAGTAAGGGTTCTTTATCGTCTACTGGGATTTTTAAAGTATCATTTAAAATCTTCAATTGCCATTAGCTATCTTATTTCGACACAGTCGTGGGTCGATCATACTAGTTTCTGGTTATGAGGGCTCAGACGAGCCCTTTAGCAACCACTAATGATATACAACAAACTTATGAAAACATGAATGCATTAGTGAACGCATTTGTGTTCGCTAATGAAAACTTCGTATAATTAATAACACACCATCATAACCATTAATGATAAATCCTTTCCCGATGAAAAAAAAAACCACGGACGATTTATCATTAATAGTTACAGTATGATGGTGCACCATTAATGATATCATTTTTTCATAAGTGAACACAAATGCCTTTATTTTTTTGGTTATTTTTTGTTTGTTTGTTAATGTATTAGTGAATTTTTAGGTCTTTAACGGTTGCTACAGAACCCTCTATCGATCGATTTACCGTGATTTGACGAAACTACCAGGTACAACCACCGGGGCCAAGTCCGTTTTAGGCCCGAACTCTGTGATACCATAAATATAGAAAGGGGTTTAACTCTAATCCAGATTTTTTTTTAAAAAATACCCACTCGCTTCAAAAGCCTAAAACATCAGAAACTACGTGCGATAGGCATAATTTGCTGGTCTCCGTGCATAGATTGATGTTTTAGCTATTTGTGTGTCAAATTTTAAGCCACAGATTCTTGAAATAACAGAAATATCGTTCTCTCGATTTCACATGTTTGGTTATACTCGGGCAGTTACAGGGTGGTTTCTGGCAAGTAATAGGCGTATGTTTGATGTAAAACTTTAATTGATAGATCCAAAATCTTCTACACTAGTCTGAATTTTGCATCTGTCGTAGGCGAGACACCACCCGATGACCTGGACCGGTAACTGTCCAAGTAAAAATAGTAGTTCATAATATGCAAGAGCCGGAGACAAAGTGAATAATGCGGTAAATGAAAATATGGATTTACACTGCTAAGGATTGCGTTGGATGTTAAAAACAGATTTAGGTGTAATTTTAATAGTTTTGCGCTTTCGCATTTCCTAGAATTATCCATGCTTGCCTGGGAACAAGTTGTACAATTACATATAGTATATTTTTTTTCAACTGAAAATAATGATACCACGACAGACACCGAAAACAATAAGGCACACGACGGGCACTATGATAATTGGCGTTTTTAAAATGTAAAGCAGTGTTTGAATATAAGAAATATGATTCAGTTTTAGAAGTTGACAGATTTATTATGGTAAATTTTTCCCCGTATATTATTTTACATGAAACGATAACGAGCTTCATGAAATATGTCTGTATAAAAGTTCGGTTCTATAAGAATACATTGAAAATGCAGCAATTTACGTCAGCATCCTTCATCATCTTTTCATGAAAAGTATACCGGCGTGAAGCGTTGCAAATCATACCCTCATGTAATTTCCAAAAAGATTTTATTTTCATATTTACATTCTATTTTCATTTCTTTTGGACTTCCCAGTTGTCAAGATAAGCGTACTATCTTCAAGTAATTCTGTATTCATAGACGCATTGTTTGTAAATGGGACGAGGTAGACATGCGAATAAGACAGCTTCCATAGCCGCAGAATCTGACAGAGCTTGAGAGAATCCTCATTAACACTTGGAATAACATTCCACAAAGGTTTTTACACAATTACGTGACCTCAATGCGAAGTAGGTGCCATGCAGTTATTCGAGCGAATGGGGGACACACAGTATTGATTGTTGCGAATTTCAAAATTTAGGGTACTGTTAAGTTTTCATGTTTTTAATTGAATGTTTCAATAAATGAAGATGGAAGAAAACTTGTTTTCTTTTGAAGATGTTATTCTTTATACCAATCAAAACCTATGTCAAAATAATAAAAAATAAAACCAGTGGATGACTAAATTTAGGTGGGGAGTTAGACATTTTGTCTAAGGGAAAACATTGATATATAGGTGTACTAGTGTAAACTTTCTAAACGAAAAGACTTTTCGTGGATAAACTCTGTTTTAGTGATAATCTGCATCAGCTACATTTGTACTGTCTACAGGCAGTATGGAAAAGCCAGGAAAGAAGTGCACATTCAGATTGATGTTAAGCAAACAAATGCACAGGGTCAACATGAAATCTTTAAAAAAAAAATCTTAGGGTATTTCGGTGACGTAAAATTCAGAAACTACTCACAGCATTTGAAGTCAGTGGGGTCCTTGTTCTTGTCTGCGCATGTCCATGTTATCAAACTTTGATATCCAGTCTGACATTGCAGAGACTTTCCGAACGGAAGAAAACCACTATTGAAGACAGCATTCTTAATCTTAGGAATGTCACAACCTACAAAAAAGCGTCCATAGCAAATAGACAAGCTTTTACAACAGCCACATCTGACCATTGGTTTTATTAAATAAACATACTTCGATTTCTATATAATTCAGTACTTCAGTCGCGTTTAAAAATGATAATGGTTTACCTTATTTATTTTCATGGGAAACCATTTGGATTTATTTTCAATCACACAACCAGTTTGATTAAAGTCTAAACGTTAATGTGCTACAATTTCAATTTGATCATTGTTGATTATTGTGATTCGTGCCTTCTGAAACCAACAATTCTGACAAATTAAGATTTTTGTCCATTTGAAAGAAATTTATTGTAATAATACATGCGTGTTTGTGAAGTTGTGTATCGTATTTACCGTTTGCTTCTCTTGCCTTCTAACATGGTCATAATATATGTAATAAATGTGTCTATCTTACTCAATGTGTTGGATAATTAGGGCATAGAACTAGCTATAATATTAGCAACAAATGACCAATTAGCTAAGTTCGAAGCACGCCCATGTTCCACATTTGAAGCCACAGGTCTAATATAGCCAGCATTGTAAACTCATTGGCTTAAGAAAAAATGGAGGCATGCGTTGACCAAAATCAAATTAAGAGGTTGATGTTTTATATACCGACGAACAACTATACCATAAAATCGGTTTGGTCGATGCATGTCGTTCATTATTTGCCTATTAAAGTTGTTAAGTTGAGATTTTTTAATATAGATTTTTCCATGAAATCAGTAAAAGTCACCAATGTTATGGTTCCATTAATAATCAAATTTGCTCAACTCTGATCTAGCTAATAATTAAGCAAAAATCGTGTTTAAATTTCAAAACCAGACATGGCAATTGCCATATTTCGTTCTTTGTAAATTGCAATGCATAGGTTTTTTTTTACTATATGAAAGGTGAATATAACGAACAGTGATCAATCTCATAACTCCTATAAGCAATACAAACTGGACACACCAGAGGTGGGATCAGTCGCATAGGAGGAGTAATCATCCTCTGTCGACCGGTCACACCCACTGTGATCCCTATATCCTGATCAGGTAAATGGAGTTATCCGTAGTCAAAATCAGTGTGCTAAGAACCGTCTAACAATCGGTATAAAACGCGTTTGACAGCATTTGCATTTATATAGGTATATTAAGCATCTTTCAGCTACTTTCAACAACAAATATTGAATTATCACAATCTGTTTCATAGAGTAGTTTTGAATGCGGTCAAATACAAGTCTACGTATTGTTGTTAAGGTGGTCATTTCTTCAACGTTTGAGCACAACTGTACAGCATGCCATAACCGTATGAATAATAGTTCAATACTTATTCTATTCGTCCAAATATGTTGTGTATACTACTTAAACATATCCAGTCGAAATTTCTATACCGATTCCAATTTTAAAGGGAATTGGAAAGGACTATATTTTGTGGCGGTAGGATTTTTAATCTAAAAGATCTAAATTTACATGATTTTATAGGTTTTGTTTCATGCAACAGAACAATTATACGCAATAATTATACTCCTAGGTGTGAAAATCAAATTTGCTATTTATGATACCAATAGTTGAGACTTTATACTAATTCAAGTGTTGTAAATTCAATAATTAGCTGTATATATTTTGTGTAAGCAATACCTATTCTCAAAAACATGGATGTTGATTTACCCTAATTGAGTACCGATTCTTAAAAACATCTATATTGATTTACGAGAAATTTTGTATGAAAATTCAGTACTTCAGCCATTTTCTTTAGTTCCATCTTAAATTTAAGTCTAGCTTTGTAATATCCAATGTATGTGCAATTTAAAAAGTTGACAGTACTCCTTATATGTTCGTTTGAACTCTCAAGTTCCATATGAGGAATTTTTCCGATTATCAAGTGCAAAAAGACCATTGTTTATTTCCAATTTATTGACATTAAATTTTTTATATCGATATTGTTAGAACGCATGAGTGTAATTTTAATAATAATGATAATAATAATAATTATTATTATTTATATAGCGCCCTATATCACTATAAATAACCATTCTAAAGGGCTGCACACAATAAAAATGATACAGCATGTTATAAAAGTAGTAAAAGGAAATTATAATAGCATTAAGACAGATAATATCAAAACAATGCTGACAAAACATCAATAATGTGAAGTTAAATTACTAAAATCTAAAACATGATGTGCATGAAAAAAGTTCCACGCCGTACAATCAAATGATATAAATTTCAATAGTTGAAATAAATATACAATTATACACTTGAAAAGGTCATGTTAAAATGATGGTAAAGAAACCATAAAGATTTAAGTGTAAAAGGGTCACGTTTAGCACACTGTAGCTTAATTACAAGCACAATGACCACAGACTTTCTTTGCAATTTCACAATTCTTCTTCAATGTAGAAATAAATGTTAAACTTCCCAAAATATTAACAATTCTACAAAACTCAGGTGCGAACCTCTTTAAGAGCTTATTATTACAGTGAATGCTTTGGTACTTTGTATCATTGGAGTGAAACAATTTATGCAGTTGCATGTAACTAAAGTAAAATATTTGACACGGTAGAAAAAAGTGTTGTTTTTTTTTATTAACTATGGAATACTCATGACATCTTTTAACAAAATCAACATTTTGAACTTTTATTTAACTAAGTAAAACATTCATAGCGTAGTTAATTGATTACTGATACCATACGAAAACATTAATTTCCTATAATAAAGATTTATTACTGTTCGTTATCTTCACATCTTTTTATGAAAGTATAGATATTGATTTGCTATCGTAAAAGCAGTTTTAGCGTAATAAAAACATTGATCTTTAAACCTGACGTGGGCCAAACTGCTCTTCATGCTGGGTCGTTTCAAACTATTGGCTTTTCAGCCTTACTTACGTAAACACATTTTAACCATCAGTTGTCTTCACGTACACAACTAGCATCGATTCTACATTTTTTTTTTTTTTTGGTAACGCACAAAACATATGCTCATCATCAATTATAACAGAAAACGAAATACCCATCATCCATCATAACATCTAACTCATGTACCCATCATCCATCACAACGTACAAACTACAATCAGATCACGTGCTCGTCCTTTACCGTAACTGGGAAGAAGACTCGGACGTGGACCGGTTCAAGAATTGCATCAAATCGATGCATTTATTTGTCGGACGTGCGCCTGTGGATGAGGTTAAAAGGCCAGACCTGAATCCCTGTATAATGTGTTATTTAAATGTTCACCACAGATTCACTTTTGGTATAATTAACGTCTTATTCATTCTAATATATAATCATATAAGTGGAAATTGATACCATTAGAATACCTTAGATATGTATGATATCTTAGATGCATTTGAAAGCTTGCGTTTCATATTGTAACATACTACTTTGACGTCATGGTTGCATTTGTGTACACATGGCGACAAACTCGTGGGCTTAAATCTACATACGAGCTTCATTTGCGGTTTTCCGAAAATAGCCGAGTAGTTACAATTGGTACATGCTATATACCCATCATCTATTCTAACGTAGATACTCTATAACCACCATCCACTCTAACTTACAGACTCTATATACATCAGATATTCTAATGTACAGGCGCTATGGCCATCATCCACTCTAACTTACAGACTCTATAACTATGCAAAATGAAGATAACGAACAGTGATCAATCTCATAACTCCTACAAGCAATATAAAATAAATAGTTGGGCAAACACGGACCCCTGGACACACCAGAGGTGGGATCAGGTGCCTAGGAGGAGTAAGCATCCCCTGTTGACCGGTCAAACCCGCCGTGAGCCCCATATCCTGCTCAAGTAAACGGAGTTATCCGCAGTCAAATCAGTGGGCCAAGAACGGCTTAACAATCGGTATGAAACACGTCAGACAACATTTGACCCAATGCGAGGTTGTATTGACGAACTAGATCGTTATAACGACCATAGAATTTGCGAAATGCTGACTTCAATCGAGACTGTTGAAATCCCTGTACCATCAACTTGTTTGTCAGTAGCTTACCTCGATTTAAAAACTGACTATACCCAGAACAAGCTCTTGCATATCGAATCAGTTGAGATATATAAACACCATATGCAGGTGATAATGTGCTACATAAATGTGGGAAGTTGACGACGGAGAACCTGAAATCATCCCGTTTGTCATACAGTTGAGTTGTCAGTTTGCCGTTAATGTCTACTTTCAATAAAATATCTAAGTATGAAGCAGAAGTGGACGACTCTGTGGTGTCCTTTATTTCGAGCTCACAGGGATATATCAAATTGACATATGAATGAAAGCTATCATTGTTAATAGACAAAACGTCATCGATATATTTAAAAGTCGAATTGAAGGTCACAGCGAGAGATTTTTTCTTCTCACGTAGAAGTTTTTGAATAAATTCTGCTTCATATGAATATAAAAACAGGTCAACTAACAAAGGAGCACAATTCGTGCCCATGGGAATTCCAACAGACTGTTGGAAGACCTGATCACCAAAGACCACGAAGATATTGTCAATGAGGAACTCTAGCATATTTTTTATTTCAACTTCAGAGTACTTGTGCGTAGAATCAGAGTGGTGTTTAACAAAGTAAGTTTTTGAATGACTGATCACTAGATATGAATATTTCCGTTTTCCATTTTTGTTGAAGAAGCAACTGTCTATGATGTCAAAAAGTCTAGTCTTTAATTTATCGTGAGGAATGGTCGTGTATAGTGTTGAAAAGTCATAGGTTTTAATGCTATTGATTTGGGAAAAATTTTGTGATTTCAAGTTTACTAAAAGTTCTTTAGAATTTTTTAGAATCCACATTTGATTAACACCACTTCTGGCATATGTAGTCGCATAGTAAGTTTGAAGTTTCTCCTTCACAGCTGTTAACATTTTCGTGAGGAGCAAAGATAGGGGCTTGGTAGAGCCCTTACTTGTTCCAGCAATGTATCTTTGTTTGTAAGAGTTTTTATGTAGTTTAGGAATCCAGTATAGGTACGGTAACTCATATTCATTCGACCCATTGACTGAAATATTAAATGTGTCTAAAATTGACGCATGGTTTTGAAGAATTTCGTCTTTTGAAAGGGCAGTTGGAGTATAAGTGTGATTACCAAAAGTGGAATTAATGCCAAGTTCGTTTAAAATACAGTTGTAATAATGAGCCTTACAAACAAAGACAATGTTGTTACTAGCTTTGTCAGCTGGAACCAAAACATATTCCTCATGTAACCTATCTAATTCTTTTATCACTTCTGGTTTACTAAAAACAGAAGGATAGATGGTACGTACTTTTGTTTTCATGTGTCTAATGCGCGATTTTAATATCCCTCTTATGCTTTTAACCCATTCTGACAGTGTATCAAGTTCTTTTTCATATTTAGCCCATCGTCTGGAATAATCTTCGACAGAACTCATAATAGAGATGAAGTTCTGTCGCCAATTAAAAGACCGAGGTTCTCTGTATTTAGGACCTTTAAGAATAAGTGATTTGAGGTCCTCATTTTCAACTATATCAACATCACCAGTAATGACATGTCCAGCTGGACTGTAGCTGAAAGAAGACGAAGAACAAGAACATATTGGTGGATTACGTATAAGATGGTCAATATCTAAGCACTGCAAAGTTTGTTTATAATTAAAAAGTTTGGATGCAATAGTAGAAGTATAGCTGTAGGAAATACAGGGTGTAGACTTGAACTTGAAATATGTAGGAATACACGACTGAACCCTTTTATGACGAAGAATGTTGCTTATGTTGACGGCATTTATTCCTTGGTTTGTAAATTTGAGCTTAAGGAACTGACGGCATGATTTGGAAGGAATATCAGCCATGGTCCGTGCTGGTTTATAGAGCCTGTGGTAGGCAACATCCATAATCATAGAGTTCAGTCTATATTCGGGTGTTGAAAAATCCAAGTATAGACTAGCCATAGCTTCTTCAAATAATGTATGTAAAACCCTCAATGCAATAGAGTAAAGTTTTGTATTCTATATTCTAATGTACATACTCTATAACCATCATCCATTCTAACGTACATACTCTATAACCATCACCCATTCTAACATACACACTCTATAACCATCATCCATTCTAACGTACACACTCTATAACCATCATCCATTCTCACGTACAAGCTTAAGACTAATTATCCATCCTAATGCACACTCTAAGAAGTCGCCTATCTTATAGTACAAACTCTATAACCACCATGTATCTTATCTTACAGACTCATCCTAACATGAAAGCTCTATAATTACCAGTTTTCCTAAAGTACAAATTGCGAGGCTGTTCGAAAAGTTTGCAAACACTTTAAATTACCAGAAGATGGCTTCTTGCTTCAGATTGTGGGTTTAAATTGTAAAATTCATTATAAGTATTTACGAAAGCATGCATATGAAAAAGTAAAGATCACGAACAGTGATCAATCTTATAATTCCTATAAAGAATACAAAAAGAGGAGTTAGATAAAAACAGACTCCTGGATATATCAAGAGTTGAGATCAGGTGCCTAGGATGAGTAAGCTTCCCCTCCCGACCAGTGACATCTGTCGTAAGCGGTATATCTTGATCAGTATATATGTAAAGGCTTAAAAAATTACGAACCACGTCATTGAGCATAAGACCTAATGACATATTTTATTTGTGAATTAGATCGTTATAACAACCATATAATTTGTGAAATGCTGACTTTAAGGAAGCAAGCTCCTGAGCACAACTGCATGCCATAACTAAGTATTGACCGGTTCAATACTGATCTCATTGGTGCAAACATATCACGCATCTATTACAAAACTCTATCCACTTGAAAAATTTTGTGTCAATTAAAATTTTCAAAGGGTTTGACAGGAACTGTATTTTATAGTGGAAGGGTTAATCAATCAAAAACTCCTAAATCTGCGTGACATTAAAGTGTCTCTTTCATCCAATATATCTTCTATTTGTATACTTTTATGCGTGCATTTCAGTTCTATGATTTATGATACAAGTAGTTCATAGTTAAAGAGATGTAATACCTTGATTTGGCTGATATATTTCTCAGAACAAAGCACCGATTCTTAAAAAGAAAGTAATTAACTTACTCGAAATTTTGTATAAAAATTCAGTATTTCGCCAATAATTCAAAAAGTTAATCTCAATCATCTACCGATCAATCTATATAGTCATCATTCATCTGAACTACAGTCTATATATTGTCAGTATATACAGGTACTATAGGGCCATCAGTCTAGCATATTTCATACGTCATCCAACGGAAGTAGAAATACCTTTTAAGACGTACCTCATTTTATTTCATCTTTTCCTTTATTTCTTGAGACTAATTTTATGTTCGATAGCATGCCTGTAGAAATGTAACTTACCCATAAGAAGACATTCAGGTCCAGAGTGTGTGACGATACATTTATCCCAGGTAGAACACGTCTTGGAGCCACAAGTACCAGTGATCTATATCAAATACCAGAAGAAACTGTAAGAATTGGAAGCCTTTGGTGTTGGCAAAATATGAATAAAATAAGTTAAAACATTCCACGTGTGAAATCATCACGTGTGAAATCAACTTAAAACTGGATACCACTTTTCCGCTCTTACACGGGGTTGAACTCGCAAACTGCAGAGGCAAATTTCCTAGTTGCGTGACAAGCGCGCTAGACCACTCAACCATCTAGACAGGTCGATGAGGTCATAATATTTTAATTTAATAAAGATGAAATTCTCACCACGTTATCACACGCTACACGTTCATTGGGAATGGAAATGACATTCAGGAATTGATTGTATCCCATTTACCATTACAGTTACATGTATATTTCTTCTTATATTTCCTATGTATGACGATTATGATTCATCTTGTCTATTTCTTGTTTTGTTTTCTTTTCTCTATTTCCTATGAATGGCAGTTTTATTTCTTTTGTCTATTTCCTATGAATGACAGTTTTATTTCTTTTGTCTATTTCCTATGAATGACAGTTTAATTTCTTTTGTCTATGTCAGTTTGGATTCGTCTTGCGTATTCTATGTCAGCTATGTTCTTGCGTATTCTATGTCAGCTATGTTCTTGCGTATTTTATGTCAGCTATGTTCTATCGCATTTTATGTCAGCTATGTTCTTGCGTATTATATGTCAGCTATATTTTTGTGTATTCTATGTCAGCTATATTCTTGTGTATTCTATGTCAGCTATGTTCTTGTGTATTCTATGTCAGCTATGTTCTTGTGTATTCTATGTCAGCTATGTTCTTGTGTATTCTATGTCAGCTATGTTCTTGTGTATCCCTTCTCTATTACAACTGTGAACATTATTTCTTGTGCTTTCCAAATTATGTTCCATGGTTTCATTGTATTCAATGAAAATGGAAAAAAAATATTGCAACAGCAGCCTTTTTATTTTAGCCTGAACATGATGAATAATTTAAGACTATAAGATTAAAATCAGTTTTCTTGTTTAACGTTATTTTATAGTATCGCGTGAGCTCGTAAAAACGTAAAACAAGCCGCAATAACTGTATACGTTGTCAATGTTTTTCAAAGATAAGAAGACGTCATTTTAAAGGAGAAATGACAATAACTAGATATTCTTTAATTATTGATTCAAAAGTGTTTTGTGAATGAAAAAAACTTGAATAAAGTTAACATGTTGTAAACTTCAAACTAAATAGAATTTTTCAATATCTAGTTTAACTTCCAATCACATGTATGATGGACTATAGGTGTATTCCCAAACGTTCAACGTTGATGATATTATCTTTTAAAGCTAAACTACGTTCATCGAATGTAATTTTCATAGGTGGATTCAAGAGTAGACGGGGGTCTGAAAGGCGATATATGAATCTTATTTGTGTGTTAGCAAGCTCACCTTTTAACCCAAGTAAGTTTTTTAACAATTCGATCTGATATATTTTTTTCGTTGCTTGTCAAGTAGTGTGTTGATCTTACACGCCTCTTACGAATTAAAGTCGACCATACTTAATTATCTTCAACATCAGTTTAGAAAGCCTTTAAGTTAAAATACCCTGGATCATTAGTACATCTAATGTAACTGTTGTGAACACTTTTCTTGATTTGTTTATGTCCGTTTGAAATATCTTTCATTTATATTGAGATATCATCAGCTGTATGTGACGTCTCATAGAATTGGACCTACATTGTATACATGATGATCAAAGTCGTAGCGATAATGATTTGTATGGTGACTCGATGTATAATAATACACAAAATTACAGAAAAGAAAAATATATATTGTTCAATCCAAGTCCTTTTTTAATGTTTTGATAATATAAAAGGAATCCATCATTGCCAAACTTTCGTATAATGTATATTTGTGTATGAAATTAGTTACGTCCGATCGGAGTAAAATAGTTGTGAAAATGGCTGTATATTTTACATGTAACTAGTTTAGTTTTAATTATAACATGTAGGTAACAAAATGTTGGATTGGCATACCTTACAATGAAGACGTGAAGATGACGAACAGTGATCAATTTCATTAGTCCTATAAATAATATAAATTTAAGAGTAAGGCAAACACGGACTTTTTATCGGTCATAGAATTTACTGCTGGTTTTAAATGAGACTTTTGAAACTTATTTGTCAGTATATTCTGTCTCGATTTTAAACGAAAATTATTCCTTTCGCCTAGAACATGCCCTTGTGTATTGAATAAATTGAAATATGAAGGTGTTAATGGAATATTGCTACATAGATATGGAAAGTTGAGAATAAAGTTGAGTTGTTTGTTTACCATTAACATACATGTTTAATAAAATATCGAAAAATGAAGCAAATATGAAAGTCTTTGTGGTGTCTTTCATTTCGAGTTCATTGGGATGTATCGAATCAACATTTCAATGAGAATGAGTATTGTTAAAAAAATAAATCGTCGTCGATAAATCTAAATGTCGAATTGATCTGAAGGTCATAGAAAGGTTTTTATCTTCTTCTCAATGGTGTTAAAAGGGAATTCAGCATTCATACAATCCCCTGAATCACTGTTCACTGAGGGGAAACGAAAACCCGAGTGCATAAATGTTACGCCTGGTCTGTTACTTTTGTACCATTGTTCAGGCCACAATCAATGAATTATTATGAATGTTAATCTTCTAAGGATTGGCATGATTTGGTATACATATACCACACAACAGACATTCAGATTGTTTGTATTGTTGTTAAACGGTTCATTGACAAAATTATGGTTCAAGAGAAGTTCAAATATACATTTTAAATTTGGTTTAGAAATGAATTAATTGATTTATGGTTCTTCGAAATTGGTATGTATTTGACTATGAAAATGATACTCTGAGATCGACTTATCTTTCTAGAAAATATATATGATACAAACAGTCCAACGACAATGCAAAATAGTTCAGTTCAGTATAGGTTATTGCAAAAACATACATGGTATAGGCATATTAGTTTCAAAGTCTTTGAAAGTATAAACAGTACAGTGGCAGATTTGGGATACAGCATTTCACAAATTCTGTATGGTCGTTGTAACAATCTGTGATTGGGTCAACTGCTGTCTGACGTGTTTTATACCGTTTGTTATGCCGTTCTTTACATAATGATTTTGACAGCGGATTACTATGTTTACGTGAACGAGATATAGGGTTCACGGCGGGTGTGACCGGTTGACAGGGGATGCTTTTTCCTCCAAGGCACCGGATCTCACATCTGGTATGTCCAGGGGCCGTGTTTGCCCAACCCTTAATTTTCTATTCCTTATAGGAGTTATGAGATTGATCACTGTTCCTTATGTTCACCTTTTTATCTAACAGACAAAGTAAGTTGTTATGGGCCAAAATAACACAATGACAGCAAAAATCAATTTACAAACAATTCACAGATTTAACAATCTATTTACAATCATTTATAGAAAAATAAATCGTTGAAAAAAAACACTAACTTACAATGGTCTAACCAAAGTTCATAAAAAGTGTGCCCGATGCTGGTTTACGGCCGAGCTAAATTCACAAACGAGAATATATAAACTGTCACAAAATGGACGTTAAGTCCAATCCCCAGATGTAAAAATCCATAATGTAACTCTGTAGGGTGCTTATAGAAAGCTTAACGAATGCTTACTACCACACAATTCACTGTCTATTGATACTAAGATAAGATTCCAGATCCTTCTTATTCACGACTCAGATAAACAAGGCTACTTCATCTTTATATTGAAGTGACAAACATCGTTATAGAAATAGAACTTTAATAAAAAAAAAATTCTCTAGGTTGCAAGTGTCAATCAAGTACAGATGTATTGCACAACAAAGTATAGTAAAGTAGTATAATAATGGATGAACAGAAAGTGTACAGTATCATAATACTAAAGGATGGTCAGAAAACTTTAAATTACTTATTCTTAGTTTACATGGCAGCATAAGATAGCTACGAAAATGTCTAAGTAAGGTTGCATTCTGTGTACTGAGCAATTGTAGAAATGTGTCCAGTAAGATGGTTTAACATACATTTTTATGAATTCTAGAAATTCTAACAAGACGATGAAGGCACCCACAAAAAGCTGATTTAGTAAGTAGATATTTATGAACTACCTAATATTTCATATCTTTATAAACTACGTTTGTAGAATACTAAAAACCTCTGCAAAGTTAAATCTCGAATTTCATTACGTTGTCGTCTAATTAAAAACTATTCAATTGTGATGAAGTTATAAACAACTTTAACGTATATTTTACAATAGAGTGGCATTTGATCTTTATTATCACTGTAAAGGTTGCAAAATATATAATAAAAAATTATCTCTGTAAAATTTCCTACAAAGGTATGTGACCAATGTTTGACATCTTTGCATCCCAGATATGTACAACAGCATAACATGTATTGTACAGAGATAAAAAAGGCTACAATCGGCCAAAATTGTGCCAAAATTATTGCTATTTAGTAACTACTAATAATCAGTTATCTGGGAAATTAGATAAATTCAATACTTATTTTTAGCATCTTAGTAGGCGAATGTGAACCTGCAACAAGAATGTCCTATTTTGCAATCTTGTCTAGTAAGAATTGCTAGAGAATATATAGAAAAGATTATGAAAAACATGTACTTCTCTGACCTTTGACCCCGAATGTCCTTTTTAAGGTCAAGGCATATAAGGACATGATCCCTGAAACTTTTTTTTTCAATTTTTAAACAAATCGGTGCACAAATTATCTATTCTTAAAGAGGATAAAATACTCTACATTTCCTCCAAAAGAATGTGTCATGTTGTCTCTAAAATGATTTGAAATTTGTCGTTAGAGAAGGGGGAACTCTTGAACACACATACTTATGAACTACCAAAACGCATTTACCAACAAAAAAGGTAACCGGCTAAGAATATACAATTACCCGCATAACAGTATGAAGATGAAGCTAACGGATTGTTATCAATTTCATAACTCCCACTAGGAATACAAAATAGAGAGTTGGGTAAACACAGATCCCTGGATATACCAGAGGTGGGACCAGGTGGCTAGGAGGAGTAAGCATCCCCGTCGACCTATCACACCCACCGTGAGTCCTACACCTTGATCAGATAAACGGAGTAATCCGTAGTCAAAATCAGTGTGCCAAGAACGGTCTAACAATTGGTATGAAACACCTCATACAGCAACACCAGGGGTCCATATTTGCCCAAGTCGTTATTTTGTATTCCTTGTGGTAGTTATGAGATTGATCACTGTTCGTTATCTTCACCTTTCATTCCATCAAATATGGATTTGAAAATGTTTTCATCTGATTTCTATTTACATATGTATCGTGCACTCATTATTCAGTGTTCAGATCAGTTTGATGGAAGGCGAAGATAACGAACAGTGATCAATCTCATAACTCCTATAAAGGCGAAGATAACGAACAGTGATCAATCTTATAACTCCTATAAAGGCGAAGATAACGAACAGTGATCAATCTCATAACTCCTATAAAGGCGAAGATAACGAACAGTGATCAATCTCATAACTCCTATAAAGGCGAAGATAACGAACAGTGATCAATCTCATAACTCCTATAAGCAATATGAAATAGAGAGTTGGGCAAACACGGACCTCTGGATATACCAGAGGTGGGAGCAGGTGTCTAGGATTAAACAGTGTGAGCCTGTATCTTGATAAGGGAAACGGAGTTATATTTTACTGCAAAGCGATATATACCAAAACTAATAAATATATATTATTACTACAGTAACTTGATTCGAAGAGTCTGATCACGTTGAGTTGAAAGGTGCGGATCATCAGATCACACGAGACTACAAATGGGTTTTAAGTACAGCTCATTCAGTATTGCTGGTTTGCCCTTGTATCTGCGCACAGTTTAAATCATCCTTGTGCTATGTATCTTATTTCTACATTTTCTTAAGCGTACGTTGTCAATATTCATAATGCTTTAACGATTCTACATAATGTAGCTTTAAACTTCATAGTTGCGATGAAATATCATATATTATTTTTAATATTCATATTAGATAGCATTAAGAGATTTGGGAATTTCTATCATTATATCTTATCCAGATTTAGTTTTTCGAAAAAAATGAATATATGATATGCAGTAAATATTTCGAAAATATGTTTCGTGTCTTCTTGCAAAGTTTGAAGTAAATATGTACGATTGACTCATCAGTCAATATTGATTATGAATTAAAACCCTTTTTAATTATATAGCTAGTATTTTACTAACCATTTTCATGATATGAGTATCATCGAAAGAATGTTTTCATGACCAGTATCATATATACTGGACCAAATTTCTAACTCCCCAAGTTAATAATTTCTAAATTTTACAAACCTTTGCAGTTATGCAATTTGTAATTTATAATATCGTCAGCTAACTAAAATGTTGACCTTTTTAGCACAAAGATTTCAAGAACGCGTTCGTAGCCACTGGACCGTAGCGGGTTTTGTTGAAATTGAAAATCTCGTGCTCGATTGGTTTTACTGGCTTGCTTTTCAAAATTCTTTGTTTTCTTGTTCTCAATACACTCATTTGCATTTGAAAAACACAAAATTACTGAAGTCAAATGCGGCGCATGTCGACAGAGGAACGCGCAAGAGCAGTTGGCATGGTCCATGCTGGTTGCAGTTTACGAGAGGTTTGCTTTCTTCCATTACATTCGATCTTTTGCGAAAAACTTTCAGATACACAGTGTAGGAAACAATTTAAAAATTCAATTGCATTGATCATTTTCACAGGTTGCTAGAAATTTCAATAGAGACCACAAGACCATCGCAAACCTAATCCGAAAATTCAATGGAACCGGAAGTGTAGCGGATCTACGCCGACGGCCCAAATGGCGTGTAACAACCCCTCAACAGGATCACTACATAAGAGTGACCCATTTACGCGACAGACATTTGACAGGTCGAGCAACAGCAAGGCGCACATTGGGAACACATGGAAGACCCCTCAGTGATCAAACTGTGAGACTTAGGGAAGGGGGATTGCGAGCAAGAAGGCCTTATGTAGGGTTGGTATTGTCTGCAAGACATAGACAACTTCGATTAGCGTGGGCAAGACGCCATCTGAGGTATACGCGCGCGGACTGGGGACAAGTTCTTTTCACAGATGAGTCCAGATTCAATTTAAGGCGATCAGATGGACGGTCCCGCGTCTACCGCAGAATTGTCGAACGATATATTGACGCATGGGTAAGGGGGCGAGAGCAATTTGGAGGTGATTCTGTCATGGTGTGGGCGGGAATATCGTTTCACACAAAAACACCAATGATCCCAATCCACCAGAACCTGAATGCAGCAAGGTACCAAAACCTTGTCCTTCAGCCAGTGTCAATCCCGCACATCCAAGCAAATCGCGGAATGGTCCTTATGCAGGATAATGCGACCCCACACACGGCAAGAACCACCCAACAGATGCTGCAGAGTCACAATATCCGCGTTATTGACTGGCCCCTTGCAGTCCAGACCTCAATCCCATTGAACATGTATGGGACGAGGTAGACAGGCGAGTAAGACAGCTTCCCCAGCCGCAGAATCTGGCAGAGCTTGAGAGAAACCTTACTAACACTTGGAATAACATTCCACAAAGTTTTTACACAATTACGTGACCTCAATGCGAAACAGGTGCCAGGCAGTTATTCGAGCGAATGGGGGACACACACATTGTTGATTGTTGAGAATTTCAAAATTTAGGGTACTGTTAAGTTTTCATGTTTTTAATTGAATATTTCAATAAATGAACATTGAAAAAAAATTGACTTCTTTTGAAGATGTTATATTTTATACCAATCAAAACCTATGTCAAAATAATAGAAAATAAAACCAGTGGATGACAAAACTTAGGTGGGGAGTTAGAAATGTTGTCTAGTATAGATGGATCTAGGTAGGTCAGTTAGCAGAAAACATTACTTGGGATTCAGATACTCCGGGTTCAAATCCTACTTTGCTTTGACTAATTCCCATCCCATTACATTTGTAAAACTTGGTACTGTGTATCAATTTAAGCTTTAGACACTATATTTAAAATATTTACTTGTATAATGATAATAAATAAATAAATATTGCAACAATTTACAAAACAATATTCACCATCTATATGATTTGCAAACGGATTATAGTTTTTAAGAATGTTGTGTGATCGTTATAAAATGATAAGTGCATGCAAACCGCCATCCCGAAAGACTGAAAAAGGCTGCTTTTTTCAGTATTTAACAAAACAGCATGTGACATAACACATCCATTCATAAATTGGCTAAATACAAGCCTTTCGGCGTCGTCATCTGATGTTTTAAGTACCGAAAAATAATCTATTTATCTATTAATTTCCCTTTGTTCATGACCGGAAATGATGAGTATCGGAAACGTTTTGTACAGAATTGTAAATCACGAATTGACGTATAAAGACAACTTACATAAACAATATTTATATAGTTGTTCTTTGGAGATCAATATGTTCAATCTGTTCCATTATTTCAATTTCTGATTTAAAAACTTGTAGATTCGGGAACCCATTTCCTTGTTTAAAATTCAACATCTAGATAAAGTTCTTGTGACTTTGAATTACAAAATATGAATGTTATTGTAAATATTGCTCGATTGAATTATTTAATGATTTCATTTCATTTTTTGAATAAAAAGATTCATTTTGGTGTCTCCGTATTTGTTCAGTATATTTAAGAATACACCCCATTTAACAATATATTTTTTTATATTCCCGGAGTATTTTAATGGCAACCAGGTAAATCGAACTAATATTTGTTCGGTATTAAATAGAGAAAACACTTCTTGACGTTAATACATCCACGATGCAACGTTAAAACGTACTCACAAAACATATTAACTTTCATATTCTATATCATATCAACGGATGCATAGACATTATTACTCCCTGTACATATAGAATGTGCATACCGTAGACAGTATTAGGACAAAAATTACTAACTCGTAAAAAGGGTAAAAACAACATATAGATACACTTACGGAGGACTGGTTAACTTGAATATGGACACTAGACGATTTATCTACCAGATCATTTGGATTGTCTGTCGCATTCTTTGAGTTCAATTCACAGACGAAGTGGTCACGGTCAAAGTTCACGGACTTACAGCCCCCACCGTAAGCTTCACAGTCCCGCGCACACATCCGCATCCCCATGTTTTCCAGGGTCAGGAAGGAATGACCAGATAAATATTTTCCATTAAATGTCGAAAATGATTGAACATGAGCTGAAAACAATGTGCAAAACCACAATTTATGGAACATTTTAAGAGCAGAATTTGTTCATTTAGGCAGAGCAAGGCCTATTACGATTTACCAGTCGAGATGCGAGTTCGTCTCATTGTTCTCTTGCTTTAATCGCAATGCAGAATTCGCAACGGGAGCCCAGCACCGAATACGGCGAGCAGTCCTTGTCTACATCCAGAGTTCTAATATCCGCTACAACACATCGCACACTGTCTTTATTTGATCGCGTACCCGAGTCCGGATTCTCTCCGGTTCTATTGTCCTTGTTGAATAATAATTTTACATCTAAATAACGATTTTCCATTTCCTAGGCATTACTCTGTTTATGACAATTGTTGCAGAACATGGAATTATGTCAATGAAATCAGACTATAGATCTATATAGATAATTGATAAATACCATAACATCAGATTCGTTCGATGCATATCGGGATACTTTCTTATCACTTTTATAAAGGATCCCAAAGAACATATATATTGATGTGTGTTTATTGCCATTACCTTATGAATAGAACAAATGTATAAATTCAGATTCACCATACCCCTGTGTCTGCAACAATCAGTATTAAGTAGATTTCGTTAAATGCCCAAGTTCATTTTATTTCAAGATGGCTCATTCCATTAAATGTTCACTTAATGGCTCGTTTCATCACTTGGTATGAAGCCTGATTTCACCATTGAAAAAATGACAAGCCCTCAATTATGCTATATATTTTTTTCACTAGCAGACGATGGTTCGTGGTACGGATATTTTAAAAATGCTGCTGTGTTATTTTGGTAGATTTTCAAGATAGGTTTCTAGACCAAAATTGGATTCTAAAATTCTGCACATTGTACCCTTGGAAGAATTAAAAGCATCACTTGACTACCTGTGGACAAATTGATTCTTAATATTTTGTTTGACAGCGTTTGTTACCACGTTTCGGTCACAATACCTTATTCATACCACATTTTAGAAAGTCAACACACGAAAAACAATGTATATGTAGCTTTCTAACCGGCATTCTACGTGTATGTAAACTCCTGTTGTTATAATGGACATGAGCTGTTAATCCTCGGACTTAACTATTACGTGATTAAGTTACTCACAGTAGGCAAATAAGTTTGCTAACAACCAATCCCCATCACTTCTCAAATTCATCCCGCAGATTTTTAAATTCGAGAATAATTAAGTCTTTGATAAGGCTTAGTGCCACTACAACTGAGGCGTATACAGAAAATTTGAAAAGGAAGGGTGCGCCCTAGATCATACTTTTTATGGTGGGAATTACAGCAAACGGGCGGGTGAATTCTGATCTCCTAAAGTCACCCTCTGCACTGTACAAAAAGACGTAGAATTACGCATAAATTGAATGTTGTGGATTTGAACTTTAGCAGCTGGTCAACCGACGTCAGTGATATTCCCTTAGATGAGTTGTAATGTTTGCCTTATATCTTTGATACTACATGCATCAAGGATAATCAGTTGGGGTGTTCGATGTCTGGTAATTTTAATTTTAATTTGAGGTTACAGTCATGTAAAACTTTTTGCTGTAATTCAAAGCGTTTTTATAAGGGGTGGACATATGGCACTCTGGTCTAACCTTAAAAAAAATATCCGAGAGCCACAGTTCTGAAGCTAAAACAGTTCTGAAGCTAAAACAGTTCTAAAGCTAAATGCAAAACAGTTCTGAAGCTAAAACTAAAACAGTTCTGAAGCTAAAACTAAAACAGTTCTGAAGGTAAAGCTAAAACAGTTCTGAAGCTAAAACTAAAACAGATCTGAAGCTAACGCTAAAACATGTCTGAAGCTAAAACTAAAACACTTCTGAAGCTAAACCAGAGAAACAAGAGGATGGACAAAGAGATATAATTTATTGTCATGCAATATACATGCCATGGTATATTGCAGTGCAAACCAGGTTTTCATACTAATAAGCTAAACAGTTCTGTAGCTGCCGTTTGATTTTTTCGAGTTCATTATGACTATCTGGGGTGAATCACCTCAACGCGATCTGTCATTTAGAGAAAATTGTCATTCTCACCATATGTGTAAATTTCTATAGGCAATCTATTATTTTTGAGTCAAATACCGATTAACAGAAATTATATACCAATTCATATTATTGTCATTCATTTGGCTTGGTTTTCTTAGAATCGTCAATATAAACATATTAGAAATTTCAGGCAGAGTTTGATTAATAATTCAACCTTCGAAATTGTGAATGGAATATTGCTTCGTAATTTTGCGTTGTCCTTTCAACCGAGAAGCATTAAGTGTCCGTGTCAATTTTAATTGGACATTTAATTGACAAACTGGGAACGTCCATTCTAAGCAAACACTAAAATCGATAATTAAATCCCAAACTTGTTTACAGACAGCAATCAAATTCAACGTTTCGAAATGTCATGTTTTAAGTTACAACAGAATTCAATTAAATGCTCTTCATGAAGGGACATTATTGGTTAGAAACAAATTAACATTGAAAACAGTGCACGTTTCTATCGTAAACGCGTTAAATTTTGATATAATATTCACGTAAAAGTCAATTTTTGATTGCATGTATGATTAATAAGAAATATCTATGTTCATACGAATTGATTAAATATAAAAATGAATCAGTTTGGGGAAATATCCATTATTGTCTCGTCTACATCGTTTAATTTTTATTTCGAAAAATCCTTTCAATGCAAATTGTGTATTTCTAAGCTCCCCCATCTCCCCCTCCTGAATCGAGTGAATACCACACAGGTTATGGGTCTATTACGATAGGTGTTTGTCCGTCGTCGTCCGTCGTAGGTCAACATTGAAACATAATCAATTCCTTTTTTTAAAACAATAAGACCATGTTTGCATCAAATTCGAGATGGACCATCAGTGGCGCATTGTTTTCGTCCTCTGTGAATCCCAATCGCCAGAGCCATAGGGTCATGGCCTTAAAGGTGTGCAGTTCTTAATTGTTTTCTATCCTTAGAGTCAGCAAACAGACAAATTACAAATTTAGTCGTGGTGAGCAAGGATGCCTCTGCCAAATTTGCGAAATGCATAGTCCCAGCTGGGTATGGGGTTCTGGTTAAATGATAAAGGCAGAAGTTCCTAGTAAATAAATTGTGGAATGCATGACTCCTGTGTCAGGGGTTCTGGTTCTAAATGTAAGTTGGAGATTTAGAATTTGTATATTGAAAATATATGCAAGCTATTTCTTGTCTTTTTTATTCCTGGACACTAAACGATCAAACAGTACATAGCGATGACAAGGAGTGAAACATCTACTTTGATGGTAAAATTCATGGTCCCTGGGTCAGGATTTATGGTACCAGGCTCCTATAATGGGTCATATTTTGACCCTTGTACATCAATCAATCAAACTTCGCACACAGAGCTAATGAACAGAGGTTTCTACCATTCATGTTCCTTGGGTCAAAGATCTGGTACCTGGTTCAATAGTTTAAGCCCCAATATCAGGTTAAATCGACCATCTAGTGATACAAAATCAAGAATCTTCTTCTCTCATCATAAGGCAAATAATTTTAAAGTTAATAGTAATACACCCTGTAAACTATGTAATTTATTATTAAACATAAAGTATAAATGTCTTCTTTAGGTAGTAAATTATCGACCGTATGTCATTCTATATATCTATATATATATTTTTTTCGGAGTAAACTTTTGGAAGCTCTAAACACTTTCTAGAAATATTTTGACCGTATTACCGATTTTCTTCAGTTGTGTTTATCTGTCATAGCAACGTAATACAAAACTACATACACAAGAGTACTATGACGTCACAGTAAATATTATACATATGTACAATTGAAAAGTAACGTCAAAGTTCATTTCATATTGCGAGAAAAACATTTGAAAAGGATAACATTCTAATTATAAAATGAACAATACTCACTCGACGTCGTGGACACATCCAAAGATATGACTATGCGTACAATTAAATATTTGGTAAGTAATGTTGCAAAATTTTAGAAATGTTTGCTCACAAGGCAGTTAACTTCTCGCCTAAGTGATCACAAAAAGAAATATTACAGTAAGTAGTTAAATCGTAAATACATCAATATTGGTAAAAAAAAAAAAAAAGAAGTTATTATAACACTTTCTTTGCATACAATACTTTAAATATATATATATATATATATATATATATATATATATATATATATTATGTACATTATGTAATTCTTTTCGTTTGCCCTGAAGAAGGGAAGGGTCGTCCCGAAAATTTGACAATCTTGTTGTTCTTGTCGTTGGTCATTTTAGTGCTTTATATATATATATATATATATATATATATATATATATATATATATCCAATAATAAAATTCAAGAAACACAAAACTCGATTAACATTTCACTGTTAGCGCTTTCGGCTTTAATGCCTCTTCAGACAGTTATAAAATAGTATTTACTGTATCAAATACCGAATTCTTTTTTACAAACTACAGATATATATATGTATATATATATATATATATATATATATATATATATATATATATCCAATAATAAAAGTCAAGAAACACAAAACTCGAATAACATTTCACTGTTAGCGCTTTCGGCTTTAATGCCTCTTCAGACAGTTATAAAATAGTATTTACTGTATCAAATACCGAATTCTTTTTTACAAACTACAGATATATATATATATATATATATAAAAGCACTAAAGTTCCAACAACACCCGATACCTCAAAGTGTCGGATCCACAACATGGATACAAGGTCAAATACAAAAAAATTATACAAAGCACTAAAATGACCAACGACACGAACAATCTGGTCATTTTAGTGCTTTGTATATATATATATGTGTGTGTGTGTGTGTGTGTGTGTGTGTGTGTGTGTGTGTGTGTGTGTGTGTGTGCAAAGATTATACGAACGTTCAGATTGACAAATTTTCGAGACGATCTCTCCCTTCTTCAGGACAAACGAAAAAAATACATAATGTGGCCAATATTAATAGAGATTAATAAGAAAGCAACAAAATACACCTAGCACTAAAACTACACTAACTTTACAAATGTATTTACACCGCAGACAACATGTGTTTGGTCTTTAGGCTTATTAATCAATGCTAAGTTCGGACACATCCCTTTCATGCAAAGAACTGGTGCACAATGTACGAAGTAGTAATGTTACACTTCATTAATCTAAGGTGGAGTTAACTCGTATCCGTAGAGATTCTATGGTTACTGTGCATCAAACATTAACACATACATGTAATTTATCAATGATAAAAAGTAAAAATATTAGATGAATAATAAAAGAAATATACATTTGACAAAAATATGTAAATATGACTTTTTTACACTTTACACGACCCTTCCTCACGATAAATTAAAGACTAGACTTTTTGACATCAAAGGCAGTTGCTTCTTCAACAAAAAATGGAAAATGCAAATACTCCTATCTAGTGATCAGTCATCCAAAAAAATTACTTTGTCAAACGCCACTCTGATTTCACGCATGAGTACTCTGAAGTTGAAATAAATCATATGTTGGAGTTCCTCATTTATAATATATTCGTGGTCTTTGGTGATCAGGTCGTCCAACACTCTGTTGGAATCCTCATGGAGACGAATTGTGCTCTTTTGTTAGCTGACATGTTTTTATATTCCTATGAAGCAAAATTTATTAAAAATCTTCTTCGGGAGAAGAAAAAATCCCTTGCTGTGACCTTCAATTCGACATTTAAATATATCGACAACGCATCATCTGTTAACAAAAATAATTTTTATTCATATGTGGATTCCATATATCCCTGTGAACTCGAAATAAAAGACACCACACAGTCGCCCACTTCTGCTTCATACTTAGATATTTTACTGAAAGTAGATATTAACGGTAAACTAACAACTCAACTTTATTGTAAACGGAATGATTTCAGCTTGTCCATCGTCAACTTCCATATTTATGTAGCAATATTCCATCATCACCTGCATATTGCGTTTATGTATCTCAATTCATTCGATACGCAGGAGCTTGTTCTGCTTATGGTCAGTTTTCAAATCGAAGCAGGCTACTGAGACACAAGTTTATGGTGCATGGGTTCCAACAGTCTCGTTTAAAGTCAGCATTTCACAAATTCTATGGTTGTTATAACAATCTAGTTTAGCAATACAATATATCATTGGGTCAAATGCTGTGTGATGTGTTTCATACCGATTGTTAGGCCGTTCTTGGCACACTAATGTTGACTACGGATAACTCCATATACCTGATCAAGATATAGGGCTCACGACTGTTGTGACCGGTCGACATGGGATGCTTACTCCTACTAGGCACTTGTTACCACCTCTGGTATATCCAGGGGTCCGTTTTTGCCCAACTCTTTTTATTGCTTACAGGAGTTATGAGATTGATCACTGTTCGTTATGTTCACATTTCATGTCATATGGCATGGAGGTAAACCTTTCATTATTATTTTGATTGTCATCATGTTATCTCTCAAGTTATATACAATAAATCTGTATTCACTCTGGTAGTTGTAATTTGTTCAAAGAATAACTAAAGATTCCTTGATATCTCAAAAATAATATCAACGAAGACTGTAAATAATCGACATCCCACACATTTCATTGCTTTTTCAAAAAAATAACAGGTTGGAGTTGCAAATCAATATAAATCTTTCAACCTTATATTTTGCCTTCAAATGGTTTGGCAGACCTAAGTGTTTTACATTTCGATGAGCAAAATATATTGCTTAGTAATTGGTATATATAAGATCATGAAGTTTCCTATGTAAACTTCATATATATATTCTTTTGATTAGAACATGTTTTAGTAATCAAACGGATAGGATTGGGTGACATGTTACATCTATCCATACCCTCTCCTGATACAGAAGGTCGATTGTGGTACAGATATTTACAATACGATACCGGCAAATGAACATAAATTGTAGACTTATAGTCATGTATACAATCCTAGCAGACTTATAGTCATGTATACAATCCTAGCAGAATGATACATGTTTATTACACAATATATACCATTTATCCTTCTGTGTTTATGACACAAGAAGTGATAAAAGGATTTTATAGGTTGCATCAGGAATATATTGGTTCCAGCGGACACAGCTTGTTACAACATTATAATTGTAATTGTCTTTGTCTTTGTATTACAATTGTGTTTTAAGTGAACTTGGCATTGATTCCACATTGACAATTCTACTTATACTCGAACTGCCATTTCAAAAGATGAAATTCTTCAAAACAATACTTCAGTTTTAAACACGTTTGATATCCCAGTCAATATGACGTATGAATGATAGTTTTTTTTTTACCTTACCTATACCTTACTTATACTGGGTTCTTAAACTTCACAAAAAACCTTACAAAGATAGATGCATCGCTGGATCCGGTAAATGGTCTACCAAACCCATCTTCACTGTGAAACGTATTACGTCACAACATATAATCAAATGGGGATTCTAAAACATCATAAACAACTATTCGTAGATTTTAAATCACAAAACATCTCAAATACACAACATTAAAATACTGTTGTAGCCTATAGACTTTTCAACACTTTACAAGACCATTTCTGATAATGAATTAAATACCATACTAAGTGACATCATAGACGGTTCATTCTTACATTCTTAGGAGGAGGCAGAATCATTGAAAAGATTTTATATGAAAAGAAAAAACCCAACTGTCGCCTTCAACTTGATCTTTAGATATATCGACGACATCGACGATTATCAATTCACAGTAATCATCATCACTCATATGTCGATTGGACATATCCCAGTAAACACGAAATAAAAGTCACTACGTCACTACAGTCTTTCATAAATGCTTCGTTATTACATCTTTTCTCTCTCTGTGTGTGTATGTGTGTGTGTGTGTGAACACAGTCTAAAAATACTATTTTAGTATAATGATAATATATGTATTTAGTTCAGTCCTAAGAGTGGATCGAGTTCATTTGAAATACCGATTCAAGTTAAATGACTCGAGAATCATTCAGTCAACCACAGCTAGTGATTGATTTCGCATCACGATATGAAAATGTCAGATATATTAACCAAACACGATGATGGGATTAGAATTCCACAAACAAGATACATGCGACTGCAATCCTTCTTTAAGTTACACCAGGAACCTGAATGGATATAGTCATGACGTCAGCCGACTCGTGATCTGAAAAAAATAGTATATAGCTTCAAGAGACAAAATCTTATAATGGTTCTTCCTTTTTTCATATTTTTTCTTAGTTCACACTTTTTTATAGGATTTCGATAGGATTTCTTAAGTAAGTTCAGATTTAGTATGTTACAGCGGTACAATCATTTCTATCCATACAGACAGTGAGAATTTTATTGCACTCACTATTTTCAAAGTTACACTTCGTTGTCTGAGGACAATACAAATAATGTATTGTACTATTCTGTTCCTGAGGACATCCATGTCCAGGCTTAGAAAGTGATGATGTCATCCAAAACACGTCATTAGCACAATCTTCATAATAGTTCCAAATTTGGAAATTTCTCCAAAAGTCACTGAAATGACATTACAAAACACGATTATTCATTTACCTCGTGTACAGGGGATATTCTCATCATTTTCAAAACAACGTGACATTTTTGAGTGAGCGATGGCCCCAGACATTGCGATTGTGATACGGTATTTGCCTATCAAAAATAAGTTGACTAGTTAATCGGCTATACATTAGAATTCAGGTTAATTTCATGGAGGTTCATTTTATGGTAAAACCTTTTAGAAATATTTGAGGAAATATATTATTACTTATAAACATGTTATTGTAAAATCAACCCAGTACTAGTTATTCTGTTCAATTTTATATATTGAATTTGAAAGACGTGTAAAGGATTCGTATTTTGCTGTGTTTTATTAATATATCTACATGTATGTGATTCAATGTAACATTCTCTACTGATTTTATTATTCTTTCTTATTATTACCTTTAGATATTTTCAAATGTCTTGATTTCTCAAAAAGATATCAAGTTGTATTTTTCGTCAATTTAGATCGTTATTTGACGAGGTTTGCTATCATGTCACTTCCGATTCTAATTAAAACCTCAGTCACTAGGTAACTGTAATCGAAAACAAGACTTCAAATGTATGTATTTAATTTACATTGTGATGATTTTTAAACATCTTCCTATATATGTCTATCACGACTTTTCAATAAAATATTTATCTCTGCATAAAGATAGTCAAGATACTAACTTTCGATGAAATGAAGAAATTTCTGTGGTCAAAACAGTCTGTTAAATTCGCCTCCTCCAATGGTTTCTCATTAGCAATACGCAAGATCACGACTGCCTTTTCCGTCTTGGTTTTAAATTTTACTTTCCCCGTTCAAGGTCTCGCGAGACCCAGAGTTTGTGAAAATTTGGGCATGTTGCTAAATAATACCAGTTCTACAACTTTTGTCGAGATCGATTCACCTTATTTTAACAATGGTACACTATCATTGCATTGCAGTAGACTGTAGTAATGATTCAAGAAAGAAACATAATACACAGAAATATCCACAAATGATAGATTTTAATGGAAATGTGGTGGATTGTTTCCTACTGCTGTCAGCCAGGAAATTCCCAAAGCTGAGAAGAGCTTGCGTCAAAACATATAGTTTCACGAGCAAAATTCAGGAGTTCATTTTTCCTGTATCCGGACGTTTTTACAAATCTTTCATTTAAAAATGCTTTGAATTGTGGAAAGCACAGGTTAAATCGTCTTCCAATGCCATGTTTGAATAAATAAAAAATACCCAAGATCGACACGCTTTTCCGGACTTCTTTACAAGATAGTTCCGCTAATTTGATATTTACGATCTTGCGTATTAAAGGTAATCTTTAATGAACGTTGGTTGCAATACAATATATGCAGGCACGTGGCATCGTTTTTCAAATGAAGGGAAGGGTGACGGAGAAGTTGGGAGTACAACTTTCAAGTTTTCATTCATCTCATTTACTATTACTATCAAAATTAGTTAGGAGCAGTCACCCAATATTTCAAAATAACACATAATGATCATTGTTTAAACAGTGGGGGAGCCCTCTTGTCAACCCCAACCCCCAAATATGTGTGGCTTATAATTACTTATGTGGCATATGTCCTTCAATTGAAAAGTAGTTGTACGTCTGCGTTGGTGTCACATCTGTCCACGTGCTCGACACGACTCTGTTTCCGGAGAACCAGTTTGTGTTCGTACTCCCTGTCCCGTTGAAAACAACCTCTGCCACTTTTGTACCACTCTTGTATAGATGAAGTTGTACCTTTGAAGGAGCAAACGAAATTATTTCTTCCTGCTACAATGTTTACAGAAATACTAATCTGAAATGTATATTTGAAAAACACATGAAGGGTAAGAAAAATACATTCAAACTTTTCCACAAAATGGTGAGTGCAAGTACGACTTCGAATTCCCAGTGAAAACAAACATGAGATTGCATATCTGCAGTTTAACATCTGTAAGTGTCGGTAATAGAACTAAAGCGCTTTCTGATTGATGAAATAAGAACTTAATGTATCAATGCGTTTCTCCCCGATGAGTTTATTAAAAAAAATATTTGAATGTGTTTTCCACACGGTAAGTTTATAAAAGAGCTTATTTAGATGCGCTTTCTACAAGGTAAGTTAAAGATGTTCGCACCTGAGTTTTGTAGTATTAATCCGTTTTGTGGGGAAAATATTACTGATTTCTACATTGAAAAACAACTGTAAAAAAAAAAATTAAAATCATTTCATGGTGCTTTTAATGAGCTACAGTGTGTTAAATTTGAACCTTTTCCATTTACAAATCAATAAACGATTTATTCACATGAACTCGATTTGTCCGTTGGTGTCAACACAACACAATTACACAGTTTATGTGATCACGATATACAATGTAGGATTCACAGCGGATGTGAATGGTCGACAGGAAATTCTTACTAAGCGCAGTCATCTGATCCCACCTCTAGTATGTCAAGGGGTCCATGTTTGCCCTATTCTTGATTTTGTATTGTTTATTGGCATTATGAGAATGCTCACTCTTCGTTTTCTTCACTTTTTCATCATAGAAAATAATGCTTTACGTTGTCATTAGTTTGGGTAAATATATACTCACTTGTGTAATGTCCAGCGATTCCCATTGGTCAATCAGCGATGTTCTGTACTTGGAGGTGCACAGATCGGACTTGGTGGTAGCGATACAATGTTCATCGACGATATTATCATCAGTTTCATCGCTTGTACCATTGGAAGTGAACATTAAATAATCGGAGACATTTCCACCCTCCTGACTTCGGTAAATCAGCAACCATCCCGAAGACACCTTATCTAAATATTCCAATGTATTGTATTTCTCAATAAAAGCATACTTTATAAACATATTCATTTAATACAGAAAAGGATGGGACAATAGACTATATATCTACAAACGCCCTCTCCATGTTATTTGATTATATTCAAGTTATCTTGTAAATGGTATAGAAATAATATGTTTTATACGGAAAGGTACACAATGTACGAAGACGCAAAAAGTAAAACAAAACAAAAAAACCAAAAGGTAAAGGTATTAAGAAAAAAGAATAGAAAATACATTACTCAATTATAATTGAATTTTAAACTACACGAACAAGGAAAGATGCATATTCTATACATTTTGTGCTAAATGTTTAAGGAATTTGAAAACTAGTAGTAAACTGTTTAACGAAAGTGGTTACATTGTTATGATTGTGTATATTTAAGAAATAAGGTATCATTTAAAAATAATTCTCGGGGTATAAATACGGGTTGGTCACGTGATCAAGTTCCATTAACCCGAAGGGCTTTATGGAAAATTTGATCACGTACCAACCCGAATTTATATCCCGATAAATATTTTTAGATGATACCTTATTACTTATATTTACATTTTTGATTAGTAACATTCTTGAATCGTGTTAACAACACGTTTCCATACATTTCATATTATTGACCTGCACAACGAAGCGTCATATCTTTATTTCAAAATGACGAAAACACAAAACAAAGTTCCAACAAATGAAGAACTGATTTAATTATTAAGACGCTAAAAAGCAAGTATATCAACATATACTGATTCGATATGCAAGAGCTTGTTCTGGGTATAGTCAGTTTTTAAATCGAGGTAAGCTACTGACAAACAAGTTGATGGTACAGGGATTTCAACAGTCTCGATTGAAGTCAGCATTTCGCAAATTCTATGGTCGTTATAACGATCTAGTTCGTCAATACAACCTCGCATTGGGTCAAATGCTGTCTGACGTGTTTCATACCGATTGTTAAGCCGTTCTTGGCACATTGATTTTGACTGCGGATAACTCCGTTTACCTGATCAGGATATGGGGCTCACGGCGGGTGTGACCGGTCAACAGGGGATGCTTACTCCTCCTAGGCACCTGATCCCACCTCTGGTGTGTCCAGGGGTCCGTGTTTCCCCAACTATCTATTTTGTATTGCTTGTAGGAGTTATGAGATTGATCACTGTTCGTTATCTTCACCTTGCATACATATACATTAACTCGCGAGTATATAATGGGAAACTCTTCCATATGTTTAATTTTAGGGGGTGGGGTACGATTTAAACCGGGGTGCGCAAGGTTACACTTACAGTTGTGATGCGATTTCACTTTTGAAAAGAGAAGACGTTGAAGACCGACTTTGAAAGATATTCTGTGGATATTACGGAGTTAACAGAAGACTGAGGTGGAGGAACATGAAGAACAGGGCGGCAGTCGTCAGGTGTAGGCAAATCATTTATAGACAGGACAGAGGACTCAGCTCAGATGAATCTCCGGAAATAACTAAACAAGAAGGTAAGGGACGGTTTGGATTTGGATATGTAATTGTTGATAAACATGGACTCACTGAACGCTTCTTTTGACTCGATAAATTTCTGTTACAGGTTTTTATTGACGCCTCGCTTCGATGTCCCGACATAAACTTGGAAACCGATATCAATCACCTTATTATGGGTGCTGTGGCACAGAGGTAGTGGTGGTGTAGGTCTTAATGCACTTTGACGATTTATCGGCCATACATTCTGTGAATGACTTTTTTGCTAAAGCCTAATGTCCAGGGTGAAGTTGTAACAGACGAAATTTTAGATATACATTAGTAACTAAAGACATTGTTTACAGAAATGCTTTTAACAATTATTGATGAAAATCCACTGCTTGGAATACAAATAAAAACCATAAATACATTTTGTGATGTTCATTTCATCTATTGATAGACTTCTGTAGTAACTGAGAGCGATTGCTAGATGTGTATTGCCTTAGTAAAGGTATTGCCTTTTAACAAATGTTCATACGCACAGCCCCCGTAGTGGATTTATGCAATGATAAATACGTATTACTCGTAATAGTGTTATGTAGGAGAATACAGTTGAAAATGTAAATATACGTAGGTACAGCATAAAAAAAACATATTAATATCTATGGACAAATCTTTGCTCTAGAAAAATTTAAAGAAGGAATCATGAATTCGTGAAATTGTACAAACAATTAACAACTCACGTCTAGGACTTTTGTCCTCATAATCAATACCAGAGAGACTACACGATGAGTCATCAGTGACAAAGTGATGTTTGATCAATATTAACTTTACTAGCTTGGTTTTTAAGTTGCCAATTTAGAAATGAAGTTCAATTTTGAAAGTACATGAGGGCAAAAACTGTGACGATTTATGCCAGAAAACTTCATGAAGGGCTTCATGAAATGTATACTAGCGAGAAGCGTTGCAGTTCATACGCTGAAGTATTTTCAAAAATAAAATATTTTCCTTATATCTATATTCTACTTTCATTTCTGTTGGAATTCCCATCCGTTCAAATGGACGTACTATATCTGTCCAGGTTCATCCACACCTTGTTCCCATCTGTGTCACATTTATGGGGAAATTGTTATCATTACATTTGGTAAAGATATCGAAGAGAAAACATTGGAAATGTAAATAATGAAAAATATTAAAGCTTCATTTTTTAAACATTGGATTATTAGCTAAATTTGATTTCATTGACCTAACAAATAGGCCACTTTCTTTCATCTGAAACCATTAAATACGAATATACAACTGATTGTCACTTGGTGATTTTTCTTTTCGTTTTAGTACTGGTGAATTTGGAATCGTTAACTATGACATATACTCCTGGATGAATCGTACCTCATTCCTTTTATGATCATTGCAGTTTCTAATTGAATTTTTCCAAAACGTTGATTAAAACATCGCCCTACATGTATCAACTTTATGTAAAATATTGCAAATACCGATTGCATATTGTTGAACATCCCTCTTGAGAATTTATCACTCACAAGGAGACGTCACCTTTGTCGGAGAAGGGCTGTAAAATTTAGGCCTATGCTCGGCGCTTACGGCCTTTAAGCAGGGATGGAGTTTATGTGACACGGGGCCTCTGTTTATACGGTCTAATCCAAAGGATCGCCTCATTTAATCGCGTATCACGAGAAGCAAGGGATACTCAGAACCTATTCAACCTGGATCCCCACGGGATTGTAAATACTAAAAATGATATATTACCTAATGATCGATATATGATGGTTTTCTTGTTGAAATGATCTATAAACATGAGGTTTGTATGAGCGGATAATTTTGTAAAATCTAGTTTTGTATTCTTAATTTTCTGTTGACGTAAGGTAAAGGTAAACAAGCGTGACATCATTTAAACTTGGAATTTTATATGAACAATGTCCATGACTGCGTTTCCGTCTCTGTGTATTTGGAAAGAGTTCCATCACATTTACGTTATTTTTTTGTGGGTTTGTCTGATGGAGATTATAAATTAACAATGAAAGCATGAGGTTTGTTTGAGCGGATAATTTTGCCAATTGCACATTGGTATTCTTGCATATATCATCGGATGACTTCTAGAAGAAGCGAAAGGTGTTTAATCATCATTTAAAGACTTCCGGAACATTGTTTGTCAACTTTGAGAGATGACATAGCTTTATGAGGTCTTTCACCCTAGCATTACAAGTGTTCGTTAATTTGGCCAATGAGTATTCATGTAATCGGCGTTTTATGTTTAACGTCGAAAAATAAAAAATAAAAAGTTTTGTTTAGAGATAACTACAAAAAGTATTTAGCAACTGCATTGCATATTGGACAAGTTATGTTCATTTTGTGTACTACAGACGTTGATTCTATACCAAACACTACCTGTCTTTGAATCAAGAGAACGAAATCTTACTTTGGATTCAAAGCAAGCATGTTTAAAAACCTCATCCAAAAACATCAGTAAATATTTATAACAAGAGCATCTTACCCTCTGTATCATTTGGTTGTGAATTACAAAACAATTCGAAAACAAAAGATTGGACCATTTAAACAGATTTCAACATCTTGTTGAAAAGGACATACAAAAGTTCACGATATCAACGAGGCCAGCTATATATCAAAGCATGATTCGTCTACAACCGATACAATCGCAAATAGACAAAATTGTACTTATTAGAAAAGCTCTGCAACATAGAAACAAGTCTTTACCACACATCACCTGTAGCTTTTTGGGAAAATATTGAGACCCACTAGAGATCTACAAATCCACCCCTTATAGAAACCTTCTATTTACGGTACAGAAAAAATTCGCATAGTTGTAGTCTTATTTCATTGTATTCTTGCAATGTCGTCTCAAAACTTCGATGTCAAAAGATTTCTAACATATTTTCCCACTATATTTCCCCCAAACATACCTTCAAATATTCATTTAAGTCCCATGCAACCCGAAAACTCACAGTTTCAAATGGGATCGTTTGTTGACGTATCCGTGTTAGTTAGGAAGTCAATTCGAACCCTGTTAATTTTGGTATCTATTCGTAATATCCGATACGAGGTGTGTATTCAGTCGTCATTGATCGTAAACACGAATAATTATATAAAATGAAAAATATATAATTCTTCTAGACTTAAGATAGGCTCCGGGGTATTGAAGAGTAGTCCAAGCTGATGTTATGAAATCCTAGTCTGGTCCAACCACTATAACAGAGTGGCGGGGATTGAGATCAAACTCATAAAAGCCGTGAGCTATGTTCATCATTCAACGATTTTTAAAAAGTTATTATGCAACCCAAATGGGGCGATTTCATCCAAAATATTTAAATAAAATATTCGTAGGGATGTTAAGTTTACATAGATTTTATTGTGGTTATGAAAATGTCGATTTGACTAGCTACCTAACATGGCTACGCCAAATTTAGATCATGTTTTGATGGTTACACATGACCACGTGTTTAATCAAAAAGAGTTCATCTTAAAATGTTATTGGTGTGTTATGGCCAACATTGCCACTTACCATGACAACGTTTCATATAAACAAGGTGCTGTCTGAGGTGTTTCATGCCAATTGTTAAGTCATTCTTTGCACTTATTTTGAATTCGGGTTACTCTGTTTGCCTGATCGGGTGTTGCCGGTCAACAGGGGATGATTCTACCTCTTAGGCACCTGATCCCACCTATGGTGTGTCCAAGGTTCCGTGTTTGCCCTTCTCTGGACTTATAGGAGTTGTAAGATCGATGTTCGTTATCTTCACCTTTTCATGTTTAAGCACTCTAAATTGTTTAGGTATACATTGTACTTGTATGCATATTGTACACACAGCATATTTTGATTACAGATTACTCCGTTTACTTGATCAAGGCATAGGGTTCACGGCAGATGTAACCTGTAAACAGGGTATGCTTACTCCTCCAATGAACCTGATTCCGCCTCTGGTACGTCCAGGGGTCCATGTTTGCCCAACGCTTAATTTTGTAATGCCTACAGGTGTTATGGGATTGATCATTGTTTGTTATCTTCACCTTTTATAGACATGATACAAACGTTGACCATGTTTAGGCACAATAAAAATGGGGGTTTAAATCCTGTTATTCGCACTTTAAAGCATATTTATCTTTTGTCATTATCAATTATTTGCATAGAAATAATATTTGCTTTCCTGCATGCTGAAAATCTCAGTTACTCGTGCGAACTGTCATCTTTTCATAAAGCGGCGAATCCCACCGATAAAACAACGACGAATACCGATAACAATAGGGCCTTCGACGGGTACTATGACAAATGAGGTGTTTAAAATATAAAGCAGAGTGTTTACATATCTAAAGAAATATTGTTTACTTTTAAAAGTTTACAGCTGTATAACAGTAAAACTTTTAATGGGGGTTATTTCTCATGAAGCGATGACGTTCTTCATGAATTATGCCAGTATAAAAAAGTTCGAATACTTAAGAATGCAATGATTGATTGTATATTGTTTAACGTCCCTCTCGAGAATCGTTCACTCATATGGATATGTCACCATTGCCGGTGAAGGGCTGCAAAATTTAGGCCTATGCTCGGCAATCATGGTCATTGAGCAAGGAGGGGCCTTTATTGTATCACACCTGCTGTGACACGGGACCTCGGTTTTTGTGGTCTCATCCGAATGACCGCCCCCACTTAGTCACCTCTTACGACAAGCAACGGGTATGAGGACCTGTTCTAACCAGGAACTTCACTTGAACATGCAGGAAGGATTGAGCTGCTACTTTTCGGGTCCTTCAATTCAATAGATTTTCATGAAAATTATACCGCGTGAAGAGTTGCAATTCATACCCTCATGTTACCGGCGTGAAGAGTTGCAATTCATACCCTCATGTTACCGGCGTGAAGAGTTGCAGTTCATACCCTCATGTTACTGGTGTGAAGAGTTGCAGTTCATACCCTCATGTGCTTTCATAAATGATTTTTTTTCATATTTGCATTATACTTTCATTTCTATCGGAATAACCAGTTATAATATAATTATAATTTAACATGTAAGTAATTAAGTACGATATCTTCATCCAGTAATTACATGTTAAATTAAGTACGATATCTTCATCCAGTAATTACATGTTAGATTAAGTACGATATCTTCATCCAGTAATTACATGTTAAATTAAGTACGATATCTTCACCCAGTAATTACATGTTAGATTAAGTACGATATCTTCATCCAGTAATTACATGTTAGATTAAGTACGATATCTTCATCCAGTAATTACATGTTAGATTAAGTACGATATCTTCATCCAGTAATTACATGTTAGATTAAGTACGATATCTTCATCCAGTAATTACATGTTAGATTAAGTACGATATCTTCATCCAGTAATTACATGTTAAATTAAGTACGATATCTTCATCCAGTAATTACATGTTAGATTAAGTACGATATCTTCATCCAGTAATTACATGTTAAATTAAGTACGATATCTTCATCCAGTAATTACATGTTAAATTAAGTACGATATTTTCATCCAGTAATTACATGTTAAATTAAGTACGATATCTTCATCCAGTAATTACATGTTAAATTAAGTACGATATCTTCATCCAGTAATTACATGTTAAATTAAGTACGATATCTTCATCCAGTAATTACATGTTAAATTAAGTACGATATCTTCATCCAGTAATTACATGTTAAATTAAGTACGATATCTTCATCCAGTAATTACATGTTAGATTAAGTACGATATCTTCATTCAGTAATTACATGTTAGATTAAGTACGATATCTTCATCCAGTAATTACATGTTAGATTAAGTACGATATCTTCATCCAGTAATTACATGTTAGATTAAGTACGATATCTTCATCCAGTAATTACATGTTAGATTAAGTACGATATCTTCATCCAGTAATTACATGTTAGATTAAGTACGATATCTTCATCCAGTAATTACATGTATGTGATTAAGTACGATATATTCATCCAGTAAATACATGTTAAATTAAGTACGATATATTCATCCAGTAATTACATGTTAAATTAAGTACGATATCTTCATCCAGTAATTACATGTTAAATTAAGTACGATATCTTCATCCAGTAATTACATGTATGTGATTAAGTACGATATCTTCATCCAGTAATTACATGTTAAATTAAGTACGATATTTTCATCCAGTAATTACATGTTAAATTAAGTATAATATCTTCATCAAGTAATTATATGTTAAATTAAGTACGATATTTTCATCCAGTAATTACCTGTTAAATTAAGTATAATATCTTCATCAAGTAATTATATGTTAAATTAAGTACAATATCTTCATCTAGTAATTACATGTATGTGATTAAGTACGATATCTTCATCCAGTAATTACATGTTAAATTAAGTACGATATCTTCATCCAGTAATTACATGTTAAATTAAGTACGATATCTTCATCCAGTAATTACATGTTAAATTAAGTACGATATCTTCATCCAGTACTTGCATGTTAAATTATGTACGATATCTTCATCAAGTAATTACATGTATGTGATTAAGTACGATATCTTCATCAAGTAATTACATGTATGTGTTCTTGCACGCAATGTTTGTGACTGGTTTGCGTAATTACATGTATGTGTTCTTGCACGCAATGTTTGTAACTGGTTCGCGTAATTACATGTATGTGTTCTTGCACGCAATGTTTGTAACTGGTTCGCGTAATTACATGTATGTGTTCTTGCACGCAATGTTTGTAACTGGTTCGCGTAATTACATGTATGTGTTCTTGCACCCAATGTTTGTAACTGGTTCGCATAATCACATGTATGCGTTCTTGCACGCAATGTTTGTAACTCGTTAGCATAATCACATGTATGCATTCTTGCACGCAATGTTTGTAACTGGTTCGCATAATTACATGTATGCGTTCTTGCACGCAATGTTTGTAACTGGTTCACGTAATTACATGTATGTGTTCTTGCACCCAATGTTTGTAACTGGTTCGGGTAATTACATGTATGCATTCTTGTAGGCAATGTTTGTGACTGGTTCGCGTAATTACATGTATGCGTTCTTGCACGCAATGTTTGTAACAGGTTCGTGTAATTACATGTATGTGTTTATGCACGCTATGTTTGTAACTGGTTCACGTTTATGAAGAAATACCTATCATTGCAATGTGTAATGATATCAAAGAGAGAAAAATGGAATTGTAATTCCACTATTGTAAACTTTCTAAACGAAAAGACTTTTCGTAGATAAACTCAGTTTTAGTGATAATCTGAAACGCCTACTATCAACAAACAGTTTAGAAAAAGTAAGAAGATGAGTCTATCTAAATTGATTGAATATTGTTTTACGTCCCTCTCAAGAATATTTCACTCATACGGAGACGTCACCACTGCAGGTGAAGGGCTGCAAAATCTAGGCCCACGCTCAGTGCTCAGAGCCATCGAGGAGGGAGGGATGTTGATAGTGCCACACCTGCTGCAACACGGGACCTCGGTTTTTGTGGTCTCATCCGAAGGACCGCCCCATTTAGTCGACTCTTACGACAAGCAAGGGGGTTCGGAGGACCTATTCTAACCCGGATCCTCACAGGATTTTTAAATTGATCTTTAACAAACAAATGCATAGGTTTAACATGGAATTTTAATTTATATTTTTTTCAGGATATTTACGTTAGGTAAAATTCAGAAACTACTTACAGCATTTGAAGTCAGTGGGGTCCTTGCCTTTGTCTGCGCATGTCCAGTTCATTAAACTTTGATATCCAGTCTGACATTGCAGAGACTCCCTGAACGGAAGAAAACCACTATTGAAGACAGCGTTTTTAATCTTGGGAATGTCACAACCTACAAAAAAGCATCCATAGCAAATAGTCAAGCTTTTACAACAGCAATTTCTGAAAAATATCTTTATCAAATAATTCAGTACTTCTTTAATTGTGAAACAGTCGTGTTGGAAAATGATAATCGTTTGTCTCATTGCTTTGGATGTGAAATTATTAAGTGTTATTCTCAATCAAACAACCAATTTAATCATAGTTTAATCAGAGTGTAAACGCTAATGTATTACAATTTCAATAAAATCATTATCGATTGATGTGCTTCATGATTTCTAAAATCAACCATTCTGACAAATTCTTGTCGAATTCAAAGAAATATTCGAATGTTTGTGAAATCGTACATAGTAAGGAAATGGGCTGGTTTGTCCTTTAATTTTGGCCTTAAACTGAAAATAACAAATGTGTCTAGGTAATTTAATTTTAGATAGGTAATGCATACAATCTAAGCGACAGATGACGGATTAGCTATACAAACTTGCTATAATATATTTCAGCTTGAGCATCACTTAAGAGACATTATTTGTCGAAATGCGCATCTGATGTATCAAAATTGGTACCGTACAAGTTTTACATTACGACCCTGGGTGGAAGCCTCTGCTGGTGAACTGTTAGACTCCGAAGATCTCTACAGCCCAGTTACTAAGTACTTCGTTACTACATGTATCTTGAAAATACGAATGTATATTTAATTGGTGTGATAAAATTTTTGAATTCATTTCCAAATTACAGATTATCTCCCTCGTGCATTGCTCTGATACTTAGACGAATTTCACTCCAGTCTTTGGCACTCTGTTTTTCTTATTAATTCGTACAAGTTTATTGTTATTTCGGATTTCCAATATGTCGGCTAGAGCATCATTGAAGAAACATTATTTGTCGAAATGCGCATCTGGTACATCAAACTTTGTACCGTATAAGTTTTACATCAACGACACAGAACGAATTAGTTATGCAATTTATTCATGCTATCAGTGACAAATGAAAAATCAACATCAAAACGTATGACTTTTCAACACGTCACACGACCATTTCTCATGATAAATTAAAGACTAGACTTTTGATTCTTCAGCAAAATGGGAAAAGGAAATATTCGTATCTAGTGATCAGGCATTAAAAAAATTACGTTGTTAAACACCACTCTGATTCTACACACAAGTACTCTTCCGTTGATAATAAAAAGATACCGGATGTCCTCATTGACGGTATCTTTGTACTCTTTGATGATCAGGTATTCCATCAATCTGTTGGAAATCCTTTGGGCATGAATCCTGTTTCTTTGTTAGCTGACCTTGTTTATATCTTAATGAGGTAAACTTTATTCAAGCACTTCTACATGAGAAGAATCAATCTCTTGTTGTGACCTTCAACTCGATATTTTTTTATATCGACAATGTTTTATTTATTACGAATAATCATTTTCATCCATCCAGTTCACGACACCAGTATTATACACCCCACCGAGGAAAAACCACCGTACCCTCCGTGTTCCATGGTGTGTGTTATTTACAAATACTGAGAGCTTTGTTATGGCTATTGACGCCTTGCAGGATGTGTGAAAATGCGCCTCTGATATGTGTATTGTTTTCAGCTTTTTGATACAATTCCAATGAAACCAAACACTATGTACGGTATGTTTTTGAGAAAACCTGGTTTTTGAAAATCCAAAATAAAAGACACTTCAGTCTTCCACATCTGCTTATTACTTTGATATTTTATTAAACATAGATTTTAACGGCAAACTAAAAGCTGAATTTTTGACAAACGGAAAGACTTCAGCTTCCTCATCCTCAACTTCCCATATCTATGTAGCAATATACCATCACCTTCAACAAATGATATGCTTTTTATATATCTCAACTGATTCGATGCCCAAGAACTTGTTCGGCGTATGATAAGTTTTTCGATTGAAGCAGTCTATTGTTAAACACATTGATGTGACAAGGATTTCAAGAAGCCCGTTTAAAGTCAACATTTCGCACATTCTATGCTCGTTATAATCTTTTTTGAAAATACAACCCCAAGAGTTAATGTACATTAAGTATAATTCGTGGACAAGTAGCTATGATGAGGAAATAGCTACACAAACTAGCTATGACATAAGCGACAAATAACGAATTAGCTAAGATCGAAACACGCCCATACTTTCCACATTTTTTATCCGCAGGTCTATTATAGCCAGTATTGTAAACTTATAGGCTTAAGAAAGAATGGAGACATGCCTCAACCACAATCAAAATAAGAGATTAGTGTTTTTGTATACCAACAAATAGCTATAACATGAAAACGGTTTGGTCGATGCATTCCGTTCATAATATGCCTATAAAAGGTTGGAAGCTGTGATTTTCTTTATAGATTTTCCTTAAAATCATTTAACGTCAACAATGTTAGGGTTCCATTAATAATCAATTTGGCTCAACGTAGAAATTGTTAAAAATCAGAGAAAACGGTCCTTAATATGACTTTATGTTTGGGATTGTGAGTTTTATTAACTGGGAATCGACGTATGAATAAAAATTAGCATTACCAGAGATAAAACGTCGTCCATATATCTAAACAAGAGATAAAACGTAGTCAAAAAATCTAAATATCCAGAGATAAAACGTCGTCAATAGATCTAAATATCTAGAGGAAGACCACAGCAACAGCTTTTCTTCTTTTCGTGTAGAAGCTTTTGAATAAATTCTGCTTCGTAAGAATATAACAACAGGTCATCTGATAAAGGAGCAAAATTTGGAAAGATGTTTGACGTCACGCAAGAAAATAATACGTTATCCCATTAACTCGAATACTGCCATGAAAAAGTCATTGTATAGTTTTTGTTGTGCAATTTATCTACGTAGTCTTTGATCATCATGGCTTACAACAGTCTGTTGGAATTTCCATGAACACTAATACTGAGACATCACCAGCTGTTGGTGAAGTAACGTTTTAGACCTATGATTAACGCTCAAGGCCGTAGAAGTGAGAGTTTCACATCATGGCGATGAATCAACATGGGTGAAAAAATCTCGACGGGACGTTAAAAAACTACCAACCAATAATTGGAATAGCATAAGAATAGGTAAACATGTATTTTCTACGAAGCTCTGTGAGGTGTTGGACCACCGTTTCCTTCTATATACACATCTTACAGTATCTACCAATGAAATAAAGATGTCTAATTGAAAAAGAACGGCGAAAAAACTCTGCAATGTAATGAAGATCACACAATGCAATATAAATAAAACTTCATTAATCTCTAATCCAATAATGAAATATTTCAGCATTCACTTTTAGTAAATAAAAATAGATTCAAGTTTCCTATATGCTATATGGTTCCCTCTTTTTTCGCCAACGGGTCCACCCCTTATCTTTATTGGTAATGATATATCTATATAGCATATGATCTTGATGCCAGGCTTACAGTTACATCTTTTCAAGAAAATAAGTACAATTTCTCTGTCACAATAAGTAAAGTGACATGGTCGTTTTTCACTGTATTCATGTAAACTATGTTACATAACCTTAATACCGTGTAGATCTGGGTTATAATAGGTTATCAATACTCCTTGCTTGTCGTAAGAGCCGATTAAATAGAGCGATCCTTCGGATGAGACAAAACAAAAAACGAGACTCCGTGTCACAGCAGGTGTGGCACGATAAGGATCCGTCCCTGCTCAAAGGTCGTAAGCTCCGAGCATAGGCCTGAATTTTGCAGCCCGTCGCCGGGAATGGCTACATCTCAATGTGAGTGAAAACTTTTCGTGAGGGACATTGAACAAGATACAGTCCACTCTGGATCAATGGAAATTCAGGAATTGTTCATTATATCTAAATGTCCCGTATAACCAATCGTACACTACATGTAAATAAATATTGTTACTTGGAAGTTAATTTTACTTCAATATAACAGAGAATTCAATGCAAGCACCTTCAATAAAAGTAGAAATACCTTTGAAGATGCACCTCAGATCTACAGTTTGTTACATATTACTGCTTCTTGAGACTACTCTTACGTTCAATAGTATGCATATAGAAATGGAACTTACCCATAAGAACACATTGGGGTCCGGAGTGTGTTACGATACATTTATCCCAGGTAGAACACGTCTTAGAGCCACAAGTACCAGTAACCTGTATCAAATATCAGAAGAAACTAGAATTGTTAGGATTGGTATTGCTTTTTTTATTTAACTTTGCCAGCCATACTGTATTAAATATATATATATATATATATATATATATATATATATATATATATATATATATATATAATTAGAAACTTGCAGTGAATTCAACAACAAAAATTAACGTTATTATGAATATTGTTTGATTAGATATTTTATGTCATTTCAATAAAAAGGTGTTCTTTGTGTCTTCATATTACTTCTGTAATTAACCTATCGGTTTATTAAACGGTTCGTGTTAATTTGCATCTCATTTTCCCACTGTACAATTCTAGGTTTTGTTCATTCTATGCAAGGATACAGCCCGTTTAACAATATTTTTGTTTACGTTTACACTTTCAAAGCATTTTGATGGCAACTAGATAAAACGAACTGATTTGTGTTCGGTATAAAACTGAGAAAACATCTCCGTGATATTGTTATACATAACGTATACAAGTATAAAATTACTCACAAAACTTGTCAACTTTGCTATTTTATAACACATTATTGGATGTAAAACTTATACGGATCCAATTTTGATGCACCAGATGCGCATTTCGACAAATAATGTCTCTTCAGTGATGCTCGACCGAAATGTTTGAAATCCGAAATAACTATGAAGTTTTAGAGCTAAATATAGTCAAAAACAGCGTGTCAAAGAAAGTCGAGCCAAATTCGTCCAAGGATAAGAGCTATGCATGAGGGAGATAATCCTTAATTTTGAAATGAATTTCTAAATTTTATAACAGCAATTAAATATACATCCGTATTTTCAAGCTAGTAACGGAGTACTTAGCTACTGGGCTGTAGAGACCCTCGGGGACTAACAGTCCACCAGCAGAGGCCTCATATATGGATGCATATATATAATTACTCCATGTACACATATAATATACATACCTTAGATAGTATAAGGACAGAAAATTATTAACTCTTACAAAGGGTCAAATCTGACCCTTAATGTACATTGGTTTTTTTCCAAAAACAACATATAGATACACTTACGGAGGACTGGTTAACTTCAATATGGACACTAGACGATTTATCTACCAGATCATTTGGATTGTCTGTCGCATTCTTTGCGTTCAATTCACAGACGAAGTGGTCACGGTCAAAGTTCACGGACTTACAGCCCCCACCGTAAGCTTCACAGTCCCGTGCACACATCCGCATCCCCATGTTATCCAGGGTCAGGAAAAAATGACCAGATAAATATTTTCCATTAAATGTCGAAAAGGATTGAACATGAGCTGAAAACAATGTGCAAAACCATAATTTATGGAACATTTTTAAAGTAGAATCTATCTGCTTAGGCAGATAGAAGATAATTATGTTTCAACAAACGAGATGCGAGTACATTGCTCTCTTCATTTAATCGCAATGCAGATTTTCAACGAGAGCCCAGCACCGAACACGGCGACCAGTCCTTGTCTACATCCGGAGTTCTAATATCCGCAACAACACATCGCACATTATCTTTATTTGAACGAGTACCCGAGTCTCGATTCTGCCGGATCCTATTCTGCTTTATTGCATAATACTTTTACTCCTCAAAAACTATTTTTTCAATTCAGTGGCTTATCTCATTACTGTTTTTGACAATTGTTGCAGAACCTATAATTACACCAATGATATAAATAATTGATAAATACAATGGGATCAGATGATTCGTTTAATGAATATCAAGATATTTCTACGGTCTATAGATAGAACTGTCTTTTCATGCATTTTTTTGTTTGGTTTTATCGGTTGATGAAGGTAGCAAGCATTACAGAAAAAATGTAACCCGCGTTCTGCAACTTACGAAGCGAAAGCTCTGCCACTGAGCGACTGGTAAATCCTTTGAACAATTTGAAACATAAAATGGAAAGATATAAATGTGAAAAATTCATGCATAGATATAGATATAGATAGACACTGAACCAAAGTTCTAAGTGTTCACTCATTAATTTCTCAAATAAAAGGACTAAACGCAAACCATATGTAAATCTTTTATCCCTAATTAATGATACATGTTTCTATTTCTTACTGCGTGAATCCCCGAAACGTATCTCATAAGACCTCCATCCAAATTTCCTAGACATGACATACTCTCAAAATAAAAACAAAATCACAATACACAATTAGTACGGTGTATGATCACCTATGGCTATAATTACAGAAAGAGATCGTTGTCTCATGGATAAAATGTATCTTTAAATAGTAGGCTGATGTATCTGTTGTACAGACCTTTCAAATTCCTTAATGTTCCATGGAGGAGGGGGTTGATATTACTTTTGACTAAATCCCAAATGTGTTCAATGGGATTAAGATTCGGGGATTTCGCAGGCCAGGCCATAACGGGGATGGTGTTTCCTGCAAGAAATTGTTGAGTTGTTCTTGCACTATGACAGGGAGCCTCTGCCTCTATTAGCTGTGATATGCGGTACAAGAACTGCATGATCTGAGAATGTCATAAATTTTTATATCTCCTTGCTGTGACACCACTGATAACACGAATAATCGGAGTTCTCACGTGCATTGATACTCCCGCCCAGACCATGATAGTACCACCTCCACCAAATCTGTCCACCTCCTCTACACAAACAGCGCTATGGCGTTCTCTTTGTCGCCGATACACCTCTTCCTACCATCAGAGCTCAATAACTTGATTTTGTCTCATTTATAAAGAAACAAAATTGCTCAATCAGCTCTGGTAGATCTTTAAAGCCAGGCGTAATGTTCAATGTATCTGGGTTAGCACGACAGCTCCCCTTAGACGTTTGGCACATAGCTGTACCTCTTTAAAGCGGTTGCGTACTGTTTGAGAGGATATTGGACGGTCATGGACACCATTTGTTTATCATGTCGTTGACGTAGCTGATTTCAAACTGTCTCTTAAATGGTTAAGAACGATGTAGCGATCCAGAACTCTGGTTGTGACACGTGACTTGGGCCTTCGGGGGATATCCTGAACACTTCCTGCTTGATTGCATTTTGACCAGTGCTTTCGAATTGTTGTAAGATGTCGACGAAAGTGACGTGCTACCTCTAACAGAAAAAGAATAACCTTTGATGCAAGTTGCGAAAGAAATAATAGAGAAATTACAAGGACGAGATAAATAGTGAAATAAAGTGAGCACAACCTGCCGTAAGGACAATGCAGACACCAACATTCCCACGGCTCTCGTTCTTTCCTCAATGATGTTTCTGTCCATTTTATGTGATTTTACGATTATTAAAGACGTTTGCACCTGACATTTGGAGTAATGTCAATTTTTGGGGAAGTGTATTTTTGATTTGCACATTGAAAGAGAATTAGGAAATTAAAAAGAAAAACCGAGGTCGCAATGCTTGTTATTGAGCTATAGTGTTCTATACATGACCTTTTTGCACTTAAAATTTATTCAATTAAACTTGATTTTTCTGTTAGTGTCAACACAACATAAGCAGCACAAATCGATCACTGCAAAAATGGATACATAATCATGTCCTCTAACACTACAGATAAAAAAAGAAATTAATACTAGCAAAGGGAATAAATAATTACCTTTTTGCACTTGATATACGAAAAACTTCATGATATCAAAATTGAGAGTTTAAAAGGACATACTGTATTAGGAGTAATGTCAATTTCTAACATTTTACTTAATTTTCAAGGTCTGGTCTTCCCAACTTAAAAAAGTGGGGGTTGGAGATCAAATTTTTGAATTATTGGCAAAAATACTGAATTTTTTTTCAAATTTTCGAGTAAATTAATTAAAACTTTTTAAGAATTGGTGTTCTGTTTGGAAAAATATATCAACCAAGTTAATAAATTACAATATTTGAACTAGTTCCAAGTCTCAACTACCTGTGACATAAATTATAAAACTGAATTACACGTATAGGCGTATAAAAATAGACAACACATTGGATAAAACAGAAACTGTAATATCATGCAGAATTAGAACTTTTTGATTAGTGATCCTTCCGCCACAAAATATAGTCCCTGTCAAACCCTTTCAAAATTTGAATTGACACAAAAAATTTCAACTGGACAGGGTTCAGCAATAGATGTGTAATATGTTTGCACCAATGGGATTATTAAACCAGTAAATACTTAGTTGTAGCATCCTGCACAGTTGTACTCAAAAGCTCAGCAGCTAACTTCCTTAAGGAATTATATTAGTCGTAAAATGTAGTCGATTACATTAAGCACGTGCTGCAAAGAACCGATTTCTTGTTTTAAGGTTTTGTCACGGGTCATCGATTTCTATAGATAATATTTAAATTTTTTCTGCGCTACTGTTATAGAGACACATCATTACAAAACTGTTAAAAACTGATATCATTATATTCTGTCATTTTCAAATTATTTCTATTATCTCGGTGAACACTTAGAAGTTTTGTTAAGTATATATATATATGAGCTATCCAGTTGAAATGTTTTGTGTCAATTCAAATAGATATTCAACAATTTCTTGCAGGAAACACCATCCCCGTTATGGCCTGGCCTGCGAAATCCCCGAATCTTAATCCCATTGAACACATTTGGGATTTAGTCAAAAGTAATATCAACCCCCTCCTCCATGGAACATTAAGGAATTTGAAAGGTCTGTACAACAGATACATCAGCCTACTATTTAAAGATACACTTTATCCATGAGACAATGATCTCTTGCTGTAATTATAGCCAGAGGTGATCATACACAGTACTAATTGTGTATTGTGATTTTTTTTTTCATTTTGAGAGTATGTCATGTCTAGGAAATTTGGATGGAGGTCTTATGAGATACGTTTCGGGGATTCACGCAGTAAGAAATAGAAACATGTATCATTAATTAGGGATAAAAGATTTACATATGGTTTGCGTTTAGTCCTTTTATTTGAGAAATTAATGAGTGAACACTTAGAACTTTGGTTCAGTGTCTATCTATATCTATATCTATATCTATGCATGAATTTTTCACATTTATATCTTTCCATTTTATGTTTCAAATTGTTCAAAGGATTTACCAGTCGCTCAGTGGCAGAGCTTTCGCTTCGTAAGTTGCAGAACGCGGGTTACATTTTTTCTGTAATGCTTGCTACCTTCATCAACCGATAAAACCAAACAAAAAAATGCATGAAAAGACAGTTCTATCTATAGACCGTAGAAATATCTTGATATTCATTAAACGAATCCTCTGATCCCATTGTATTTATCAATTACTTATATCATTGGTGTAATTATAGGTTCTGCAACAATTGTCAAAAAACAGTAATGAGATATACCACTGAATTGGAAAAATTGTTTTTGAGGCGTAAAAGTATTATTCAATAAAACAGAATAGGATCCGGCAGAATCGAGACTCGGGTACTCGTTCAAATAAAGATAATGTGCAATGCGTTGTTGCGGATATTAGAACTCCGGATGTAGACAAGGACTGGTCGCCGTGTTCGGTGCTGGGCTCTCGTTGCAAATCTGCATTGCGATTAAATGAAGAGAGCAATGTACTCGCATCTCGTTTGTTGAAACATAATTATCTTCTATCTGCCTAAATAGATAGATTCTACTTTAAAAATGTTCCATAAATTGTGGTTTTGCACATTGTTTTCAACACATGTTCAATCCTTTTCGACATTTAATGGAAAATATTTATCTGGTCATTCAAATTTCGTATATCAAAATATTTATACGCCTATATATATATATATATATATATATATATATATATATATATATAGTTTTATATCTCCAAGCCTTGTAGAGGGCATAGAAAATACACAACGAGTTCGATAATAGTCATATTCAACCGCTCAACCGCAAGTCATGGAAGATTCTTATCACATATGTTATCCCGACAAACTATTGGTTTTGTATTTCAAAAATTCTCTCTTGATTACCTCAACCCGAACTACATTTCTAACGTTCACATTACACCGCTATAAATAGTTCGTTGGGAAAGTTAATGATAAGGAACTGTCACCAATAAAAGGTGAAGATAACGAACAATGATCAATCTCATAACTCCTATAAACAATACAAATTGGATAATTGTGCAAACACGGACCCCTAGATACATCAGAGGTGGGATCAGGGTTCTAGGAGGGGTACGCATCCCCTGTCGATCGGTCACACCCGCCATGAGCCCTATATCTTGATCAGGTAAACGGAGTTGTCCGTAGTCAAAATCAGTGTGCCAAGAACGGCCTAACAATCGGTATAAAACAAGTCAAACAACATTTGACCCAATGATAGTTTATATTGGCAAACTAGATTGTTATAACGAGCATAGAATATTCCAAATGCTGGCCTTAAACGAGACTTTTGTAACCCCTGCATCGTCAACGTGTTTGTAAATAGCCTGTCTCGATTTAAAAACTGATCATACGCAGAACATACTCTTGCGTATTGTATCAGTTGAAAGAGATAAACACCACATGCAGTTGATAAAGGTATATTGCTACTTGAATATAGGAAGTTGACGATGGAAAAGCTGAAATCATCTCATTTATCATAAAGTTCAGTTGTTAGTTTGCCGTTGAAATCTATTTTCAATAAAAGTAATAAGCAGAAGTGGACGACTCTGTGGTATCTTTTATCTCGAGTTCACAGGGATATATCGAATCAACATATGAATGAAAATTAGCACTTTTATTAGATAATGCGTCGTCGATATATCTAAATCTCGAATTGAAGGCCACAGCAAGATTTTTTTTTCTTCCCACGTAGAAGTTTTTGAATAAAGTTTGCTTCATAGGAATATAAAAACAGGTGAGCTAACAAGAAAGCACAATTCGTGCCCTAGGGAATTGCAACAGACTGTAGGAAGACCTGATCACCAAAGACCACGAAGATATTATCAATGAGGAACTCCCGCATGTTAAACGTTTGCGAATTAAAATGTTTGAAAACAATACGGCATCAGAGAAGGGTTTTTTCTTGTGAATGGGGTTCTGAAATCCATTGATTAGTTGGATATCATACCAAATTACTCAAATTAAAACTACTTTAAATCTAGCAGATAGTCTCCCATATAAGGTACATACATCATCACTATGTAAATAGAATATCGATTTAATGATGCAGTCTGATACTTCTTTACATATAATATTATTTAAACCTAATAATTACATTGGAGGATCGAAGTAATACCGTAAACGTTCAAAACACAAACAGAAATCAATTTCGTCTTTGTCCTCGTGTGTGTGTAAAAATCCGGATACATTGAAAAGTCAGTTTAAGAGAAAACTTATTTCGTTGTATTGACTGCGGAATAAGAAATGTGATAAAGGGAAGTAACATAAACTTCAAAGAAAGCAACTTTAATGAAAACAAAACTCGTCTTGGTTTGATGATAATTATAAACACTGACGTCATTCGAAAAGTGGAGGGGCACGTGATCTGGTTGCCCTCTTCTCTTACGCCCTTGTATTAACCGTAGACCTGTAACTCCCTGGTCTATTCTATTTTTTCTCTCCGAGAGTTCCAGTTTTGCAGCTAGAAAAGTCTAAACCAGACAAACAGGAGGACGGACGGACACAGAGACCTGTGAGCTGAAGAAATACAACTTATTGTCATGCAGTATATATGCTACAGTATCTTCAGTGCAAGTCCTAGGAGTTTGGGCAGTTTTGTAGCTGCCATTTTATTTTTAAAGTTCCACTGGGAGTATCTGCAGTGACTTGATCACCTTAAGTCTCAATATACCTCACAAATTGCCAATATGAAGCTGACCTGACCAGGGTTAAAATGTAGATATGTTAACAAAGTATTTCATATAGGATTAAACATTCTTTTTGAAGAATCTATCGATGTGTAAACTATGAACATTTTACTCACAAACTTTATAAATATGCGAAGAAAAAGAATGTTTGATTCTTATGATTCCAATTCGTTCCCTGTATTATCAATTTCAAAAATTTGAATATGTTATTTATTTTCAGGCGCGTATATATACATAGTGTTTTTGGATTTATTGATGTGTAAATTCTCATTTAGCTTTCTTCTGTCCAATCAGAACAATTGTAATAAGTCACATTGGAATTATTAGGATTTAAATAGCTTCACTGTTGTTGGTATCTGTATTAATATAAGGAGGTGACCATTTTACATTAATCAAGTGACTATTTATGGGATTCGAACCTATGACTGTGAGATGTATGAGAATTTGACATCTGGGTGGGTAATTATTCTTTCACTTTAAACGTTAAGTTGAAAAGAGCATGCTGCATCTTTGATGCAAAATATCTCCAAAAGGAATCGAGGACCCTATTGCAAATTTGGCCTTGTTGGAAACGTTAGGATTATTACTGAAAGTTGAAATCTGTCATTATACTGGGAAATATATTTATTTGAATCCCGAGGGGTTGAAAATGGGTACATTTTAATCATTTTTATTGATTTTGTACTTCCAGGATGGCAGGTGCTTGAGTGTATCTTAAACCATTTCTAGGCTAGCAGCAGATGTCATCATGGACCTTGAAAATCTTTCACACGTGTACTTTCAAGAAGCATATCCAATATTTGTGAAAATTGGTTGCCATGGTAATAAAATCTGGTGGGGGGATGAGCTCTTGAAGGTGAATTTTCCTCTATTTCCCGGTATTTTGAGACCTTAACTCGGCGCAAGATCTGTCGTTTAGACAAAATTTAGTCATTCTCATCATACAGGTTACTGTTGGATTCTATACGGTATTCGTTTTACTTGGGTATTTTTAATTCGTCAATATAAACATTTCAGAAATGGCAGGTATAGTTTGATATTGTCTGTTCTGAGTTTTTGTCTGTTGACCCCCTGTTATTGTATATATGTAGATAAGTTTCGTGTACCTTGTGTACCGTTCCATGGTTTACGTCTCCTATGCATCATTTAATATTTATCTCTGAAAGTCCAATCAATAGTAGTCGTGTATTTCTAAGCTCCCCCGTCTCACACGACTACCACACAGAGTACCAAACTGGCCTATTGCGAGAAGTGGCTGTCCATCGTCGTCCGTCAACATTGGACATAATAGATTATTTTTCTGAAAGAACAAGACCATTTTTGCATTAAATTTTAGATCAGTGTGAAAACGTCTTTTATTTAATATCGTGGTCTCTGAACCCCAGGGTATTAAGAGTAGGGTTAAAACCATAAACATTATGCAATATCTAAATATTGTTTTCTTTACTCGGAGTCATCAAGCAGACACATTTACGAGTTTAGTCATGTTGAGGAAGAATGCTTCTACCAATTTTGCGAAATGCATATTCCCAGCTGGGTCAGGGGTTCTGATGTTATGATAAAGGCAGAATATCTTGGTAATGAAATTGTGAAATTCATTGCCCCTGAGTCAGAGGTTATGGTTCTAAATGTAAGTTGGAGCTTTAAAATTTGTATATTGAAAAATACATGCATGCTGTTGCATTTAACATGTCTTTTTGATTTCTGGAGATTAAATGATCTGGTATCAGCTTCCTACAATGTGTCCTATGGTGACAAAAATCATTGCTTCCTATACGATTGTCCTCTTGGCTCTTGTACATGTTTGTCCTCTGGTACATGTTTGCCCTCTTGTACGTGTTTGCCCACCTATCTATTTTGTATTGCTTATAGGAGTTGTGGGATTGATCGCTGTTCGTTGTCTTCACCTTTCATCAAGCAATAAAACTTGGCACACGGTGCGAATAAAGAGAGAGGTATTTACCATTCATGTCCTTTGGGTCAAAGATTTGGTTCCAGTGTCAATATGCCAATAGTTCAAGCCCCAGTATCTGCTAATATGGACCATTTAGTGACAAAATCAAAGCATTGAAAGTACTAAAAACGCTAAGCTGAGTTAATAAATTCTGTCTGTAATGTTAACAACATTTTCTATAAGGAAATAACAGATATGGATGGGAATCAATATCCTGAAACTGTTAACTATGTTGAAATATAAACTGTATATGATGTTTGTGAACACAATAGTGAATGCAATAATTTAGGCCCAACCCGGAAACCAAAACCCTACTCCTGGGATCACGAAATGTACAATTTCGTAAAGGGCTACCTGTTCTTTTCAAACATCTATTTAGTCTTAATTATGGCATCAATGGCATAAAGAAGATCCTATTAAATGTTTTACACATAAACACCATCTAACAAGTTTGGCCCCACCCTGCAGTCAGAACCTCTATCCCAAAGATCATGAAATTTACAAATTTGGTAGATACCTTCCTGCTCTACATGACTATACAATAGATTTTTCTTACAGATGTAGGGTTGTAGAGAAGAGGATTATTTATATCTTGATACATAGGCACTTGATACATTGTCAGAATGGGTTAAAAGCATAAGAGGAATATTAAAATCCCGCATTAGACATATGAAAACAAAAGTACGTACCACCTATCCTTCTGTGTTTAGTAAACCAGAAGTGATAAAAGAATTAGATAGGTTGCATGAGGAATATGTCTTGGTTCCAGCTGACAAAGCTAGAACAACATTGTCTTTATTTGTAAGGCTCATTATTACAACTGTATTTTAAACGAACTTGGCATTAATTTCACTTTGGGTAATCGTACTTATACTCCAACTGCCCTTTCAAAAGATGAAATTCTTCAAAATCAGTTTTTGACACATTTAATATCGGAGCCAATAGGTCGAATGAATATGAGTTACTGTACCTATACTGGATTCCTAAACAACATAAAAACCCTTACAAACAAAGATACATTGCTGAATTCAGTAAGTGCTCTACCAAGCCCCTATCTTTGCTCCTCACGAAAATATTAACAGCTGTGAAGGAGAAACTTCAAACTTACTGTGCGACTACATATGCTAGAAATGGTGTTAATCAAATGTGGATTCTAAAACATTCTAAAGAACTTTTAGCAAACTTGAAATCGCAGAATTTTCCCCAAATCAATAACATTAAAACTTATGACTTTTCAACACTATACACGACCATTCCTCACGATAAATTAAAGACTAGACTTTTTGACATCATAGACAGTTGCTTCTTCAACAAAAATGGAAAACGGAAATATTCATATCTAATGATCAATCATTCAAAAACTTACTTTGTTAAACATCACTCTGATTCCACGCACATGTACTCTGAAGTTGAAATAAAAAATATGTTACAGTTCTTCATTGACAATATCTTCGTGGTCTTTGGTGATCAGGTCTGCTGGAATTCCCATGGGCACGAACTGTGTTCTTTTGTTAGCTGACCTGTTTCTATATTCATATGAAGCAGAATTTACTAGTATTCTAAAGCTTCTACGTGAGAAGAAAAAATCTCTCGCTGTAGCCTTCAATTAGACCTTTAGATATATCGATGACGTTTTGTCTATTAACAATAATAATTTTCATATGTCGATTTGATATATCCCTCTGAGCTCGAAATAAAGGACACCATAGAGTTGTCCACTTCTGCTTCATACTTAGATATTTTATTGAAAGTAAACATTAACAGCAAACTGACAACTCAACTGTATGACAAACCGGATGATTTCAGTTTCAACTTCCCATATTTATGTACCAATATTCCATCATCCCTTGCATATGGTGTTTATATATCTCAACTGATTCGATATGCAAGAGCTTGTTCTGCGTATAGTCAGTTTTTAAATCGAGGTAAGCTACTGACAAACAAGTTGATGACACAGCGGTTTCAACAGTCTCGATTGAAGTCAGCATTTTGCAAATTATATGGTCGTTATAATGATCTGGTTCGTCAATACAACTTATCACTGGGTCAAATTCTGTCTGGCGTGTTTCATACCGATTGTTAACCCGTTCTTGGCACACTGATTTTGACTGCAGATAACTCCGTTTACCTGATCACGATATAGGGCTCACGGCGGGTGTGACCGGTCGACAGGGGATGCTTACTCCTCCTTGGCACCTGATCCCACCTCTGGTGTGTCCAGGGTCCGTGTTTGCCCAACTATTTATTTTGTATTGCTTGTAAGAGTTTTTAGATTGATCGCTGTTCGTTATCTTCATCTTTCATCTGGTAAAAGTTTGGCAGTGTTTAAAACTTTGAACATAATTTTAATGCTAGTTATCGGAAGTTACAAGTGCTCAATTGTGAACGAACAGTGGGTGCAGATCAGATGCAATGGAAATAAAAGGTAACTTCCAAGCCTCTCATTCACAACAACTACATATCTAATAGATAAATAACTACTGTGTTCTAGTCTAATAATGCATGAAACTTTTAGAATACAACTAAAATCAAATCAACCTAAAGTTTGATACATGTTAAGCAAGGAAGGAAAGAAGAAACAAACAATTAAACAAAAAAGAAAAACAGACATATACCAAGTACAGTGTAGCAGTGCCACAAATACCCATTTCAAAACACACCAACATAGTAAAGAAGGAATCTGAAACACGTTGCATCCTTTTCCAGAAATGATTTAGATGCACTAAAGTATTGTGACTTGTACTACAGAGCTCCATGTATAATTACCGGTTCTTGTACTACAGAGCTCAGTGTGTGATTACCAGTACTTGTACTACAGAACTCAGTATATAATTACCAGCACTTGTACTACAGAGCTCAGTGTGTGATTACCGGTACTCGTACTACAGAGCTCAGTGTGTGATTACCGGTACTCGTACTACAGAGCTCAGTGTATAATTATGAGTACTTATACTACAGAACTCAGTTTATAATTACCGGTATTTGTACTACAGAGCTCAGTATAAAATTACCAGTATTTTTACTACAGAGCTCAGTGTATAATTACCGGTATTTGTACTACAGAACTCAGTGTAAAATTACCGGCACTTGTACTACAGAGCTCTTTGTGTGATTACCGTTACCTGTACTACAGAGCTCAGTGTATAATTACCGGTACTTGTACTACAGAGCTCAGTGTATAATTACCGGTATTTGTACTACAGAACTCAGTGTAAAATTACCGGCACTTGTACTACAGAGCTCTTTGTGTGATTACCGTTACCTGTACTACAGAGCTCAGTGTATAATTACCGGTACTTGTACTACAGAGCTCAGTGTATAATTACCAGTATTTGTACTACAGAGCTCAGTGTGTGATTACCGGTACTTGTAATACAGAGCTCAGTGTATAATTACCAGTACTTCCACTATAGAGCTCAGTGTATAATTACCAGTATTTGTACTACAGAGCTCAGTATATAATTACCGGTACTTGTAATACAGAGCTCAGTGTATAATTACCAGTACTTCCACTATAGAGCTCAGTGTATAATTACCAGTATTTGTACTACAGAGATCAGTGTATAATTACCGGTACTTGTACTACAGAGCTCAGTGTATAATTACCGGTACTTGTACTACAGAGCTCAGTGTGTGATTACCAGTACTTGTACTACAGAGCTCAGTGTATAATTACCGGTACTTGTACTACAGAGCTCAGTGTATAATTACCGGTACTTGTACTACAGAGCTCAGTATATAATTACCGGTATTTGTACTACAGAGCTCAGTGTATAATTACCAGTATTTGTAATACAGAGCTCAGTGTATAATTACCGGTACTTGTACTACAGAGCTCAGTGTATAATTACCGGTACTTGTACTACAGAGCTCAGTGTAAAATTACCAGTATTTGTACTACAGAGCTCAGTGTATAATTACCGGTACTTGTACTACAGAGCTCAGCGTATAATTACCGGTATTTTTACTACAGAGCTCAGTGTATAATTACCGGTACTTGTACTACAGAGATCAGTGTATAATTACCGGTACTTGTACTACAGAGCTCAGTGTATAATTACCGGTACTTGTACTACAGAGCTCAGTATGTGATTACCAGTACTTGTACTACAGAGCTCAGTGTATAATTACCGGTACTTGTACTACAGAGTTCAGTGTATAATTACCGGTACTTGTACTACAGAGCTCAGTATATAATTACCGGTATTTGTACTACAGAGCTCAGTGTATAATTACCAGTATTTGTAATACAGAGCTCAGTGTAAAATTACCGGCACTTGTACTACAGAGCTCTTTGTGTGATTACCGTTACCTGTACTACAGAGCTCAGTGTATAATTACCGGTACTTGTACTACAGAGCTCAGTGTATAATTACCGGTATTTGTACTACAGAACTCAGTGTAAAATTACCGGCACTTGTACTACAGAGCTCTTTGTGTGATTACCGTTACCTGTACTACAGAGCTCAGTGTATAATTACCGGTACTTGTACTACAGAGCTCAGTGTATAATTACCGGTACTTGTACTACAGAGCTCAGTGTATAATTACCAGTATTTGTACTACAGAGCTCAGTGTGTGATTACCGGTACTTGTAATACAGAGCTCAGTGTATAATTACCAGTACTTCCACTATAGAGCTCAGTGTATAATTACCAGTATTTGTACTACAGAGCTCAGTATATAATTACCGGTACTTGTAATACAGAGCTCAGTGTATAATTACCAGTACTTCCACTATAGAGCTCAGTGTATAATTACCAGTATTTGTACTACAGAGATCAGTGTATAATTACCGGTACTTGTACTACAGAGCTCAGTGTATAATTACCGGTACTTGTACTACAGAGCTCAGTGTGTGATTACCAGTACTTGTACTACAGAGCTCAGTGTATAATTACCGGTACTTGTACTACAGAGCTCAGTGTATAATTACCGGTACTTGTACTACAGAGCTCAGTATATAATTACCGGTATTTGTACTACAGAGCTCAGTGTATAATTACCAGTATTTGTAATACAGAGCTCAGTGTATAATTACCGGTACTTGTACTACAGAGCTCAGTGTATAATTACCGGTACTTGTACTACAGAGCTCAGTGTAAAATTACCAGTATTTGTACTACAGAGCTCAGTGTATAATTACCGGTACTTGTACTTCAGAGCTCAGTGTATAATTACCGGTATTTTTACTACAGAGCTCAGTGTATAATTACCGGTACTTGTACTACAGAGCTCAGTGTATAATTACCGGTACTTGTACTACAGAGCTCAGTATATAATTACCGGTACTTGTACTACAGAGCTCAGCGTATAATTACCGGTACTGTAATTACATTGTGGATCAGCTTTTTGGACGAACAGAACATGTTCTAATTCGCTCCGCTCTTAGCATTGATTGGCAAGCCTAAAAATCAAACACATGTCTGCGGTAAAAAAAAAAAAGCGTTTATACATTTAGTGTAGTTGTAGTGCTGGGTGTATTTATATGTATGTGTATATGTAGGTTTTGCTTTTTTGTTATTATTCTCTGTTAATATTAGCAATTCGTTATTCTTTTCGTTTGTCCTAAAGAGGGAACAGGTCGTCCCGAAAATTTCATAATCTGGTTGTTCGTGCCGTTTGCCATTTTAGTGCTTTGTATCTTTTTTTGTATTTGACCTTGTATCCACGTTGTGTATCCGACACTTATAAATATATGCGTATGATCAGTTTTTAAATCGAGGCAGCCTAAAAACTAACAAGTTGATTGTGTAGGAGTTACAAGAGTCTTGTTTAAAGTCAGCATTTCACAAATGATCGTTATAACAAGCTAGTATGCCAATACAACTTATCAATGGGTAAAATGTTGTTTGACTTGTTTCATATCGATTCATACCGATTGTTAGGCCTTTCTTGGGATATTGATTTTGACTACAGATAACTCCGTTTACCTTATCAATATGAATGGCTCACAGTGGGTGTGACCGGTTGACAGGGGATGTTTACTACTCCTAGGCACCTGATCCCACCTCTGGTGTGTCTAGAGGTCCGTGTTTGCCCAAGTCTCTATTTTGTATTGCTTATAGGAGTTTAGAAATTGATCACTGTTCGTTATCTTCACCTTTCATTGCATTTCTAGTGGTAGATTGGCTGTTTTTCTTTTAATTTTTACATATTCAATTTACCGACAGTAGAAAAGTCAACTTTAAAGAATACATGCATTTAAACGTGCATTACGTAAACGTTTTACGAACTATTTGCCGCTAGCACTGAACATTGCATCAGTTAGTAAATAAGTGATAAAATCTATACTACTTTAAGCCGTGTGATTGTATAGAGGAGTTGATAAAATCAACTTCCGAAAATGGTGTTCTGACATCCGTTAACCTTTTCGTTAAGTGAAGAAAGGACCAATGCATGACGCCCTGGGCAATAAGAGTTCTCAACTGCACTATCCCCTTCTTTGACAAAAAACTCTCTCGGTAAAGTCTCATCTGAAAGCTCCATGACTCTCACTTCAAAGTACAAAGAAATTGACAAAGGGGCAATTATTATATATTTATTACTAATTATTACAACTCTGGACTCCTTCCTTTGTCGCTGATATGACGCATCAAATCTCTCTCTCTCTCTCTCTCTCTCTCTCTCTCTCTCTCTCTCTCCGTATGTCTCATCTCTCATTTTCAAATATGCAACTTGATGCAAACAGAATCTGAACAGTCCGGGAAGCAGAAATTGAAAATGAAGCAAAACTGTACATTCTCATCTCGTTGTCGACCCAAACCGTTTGTTCTCTGTTCATCCTGTTCGATATAAACCGACTGTAGATAATCGACGACCGACGAGCTCAATTTCATATTTACACCCTAACATGAAACGTAAATCAGAGTCACATAGACTGAAAAACACTTTCCTTGTCTTCAAATGCATTTCTTCAGGATAATAGGATATTTTATGAGTTTCATAAAAGTGCGAAACGTCATTGAGAATTGAAAAGCAGATACATGCACTAAAGATGTAAACCCCACGAATTCGAATTTACGGGAGATATATTTTGCACATTAAAATGGCGTGGTGGATCAAATGCAGTGTGTACCTAAACGGTAGGTGTTATTGTCTTCTTAGTAAGATTGACATGCATGTCCCTCTATACATACACCTAACCCAACGGTAAATAACCATAGATACCATGTCCCCCAGATATGCACTTAACCCAAAAGTAGATAATCATAAGTGTCATGTCCCCCAGACAAGCACGTAACCCAACAGTAGATAATCATAAATGTCGTATTTAAGTCCAAAAGGTTTTAATGAAGTGGATACATGTACATTTCAATTACATTGTAACAAAGTGATAAACTAAAGTATATATATATATATATATATATATATATGTGTGTGTGTGTGTGTGTGTGTGTGTGTGTGTGTGTGTGTGTGTGTGTGTGTGTGTACGAATTCCTTTCAATTTTATGGTCATTAACTAGGTTAAAAAGGAGTAGCCCATACGTACGATATTCCTATCAATTCCATGGTTAAATATTAGGTTGTCGTTGCTATCTATTGGTTTTCCATTTCTAGAAGACCTATGTGACTTTGGTAAGTACATATTGTTTTCCATTGACACAGACGATAAAATTCAAAGAAAACTGAGATATTCCAGGTCATGAGAGCATTTTATAACAGAGCCAGTTAGTTCGAATGTAACCTGACTGTTTGCAATATAAGAACTCTCCTTTATTGAGCTTTGGTGTTGAACATCAAGGATTATTCAGATACTATATCTGCACTATGAGGTGTACGGGGGAAACACTGGATGTAAGTGCTGCGATATCACTAATGAATACATTAGTACAAATATATGTTTGTTTTGGACTTTAAGTAAGGCGTGACTATTTCGACGCTGCATATTTACCGCGTGTCAAATGATGACCTAGATTCTCATTGGTTAAGAGTTCAATCGCATCAGTGATTTCGGATTGTTGCTGACAAAAGTCGAAATAGTTCCACCTCTTTAGTGTAAGAAGCGCTGTCATTGGTTTTTCGCTACCTATATTGTAATCTATTACATGTACATGTATATTGCTCCTGAATGAAAAGAGTATAAATGCAAATTTCAGTACAGAACATTGTCAGTCTTATGTCTTGTTATGTAATTTGAAAGTCGTTTCAAATCAAATTTCTAAACATGAAATGGCGATCAGGTCACAAAATTCCATTTCAGTTAAGGAACTATTCAGCTATTTAAGTGATGAAAACAAATATTTGGTGGCGAGAAACCCGGGGATATGGGGTTATTTGAGACAAGATCTTATTATTTGAATTGAGTTTCAGTGTCTGATAAACAATTTCAACATGAACTATTTTAGATTTCAGTCATTTCAAATACCTTCCAATATGACCCGACTTACAGGAAGCCGTTTATATTTTGTTGCTATACGACGGTAGACGCTTTTGTAAACTCAAACACAATTTTTTACCTTGTGAACGGAGCAATCCGTAGTCAAAATCACTGTTCCAAGAACGCCTAACAATCGATATGAAACAAGTCAGAAAGCATTTCACCCAATGATAGGTTGTATTGGCAAACTAGATTTTATTTAACGATCATAGAATTTGCAAAATGTTGACTTTAAACGAGACCCTTAAAACCCCTGCATCATTAACGTGTTTTTCAGTAGCGTACCTCGATTAAAAAACTGATTATACGTAGAACAAGCTCTTGCGTATCGAATCAGTTGAAAGATATAAACACCATATGCAGATGATAATGGAATATTGTTACATAAATATGGGAAGTTGACGATGGAGAAGCTGAAATCATCCCGTATATCATGAACTGGAGTTGTTAGTTTGCCGTCAATATCTATTTTCAATAAAATATCTAAGTATGAAGCAGAAGTGGACGACTCTGTGGTGTCTTTTATCTCGAGTTCACAGGGGTATATCGAATCGACATATGAATGACAATTAACATTGTTGATAGATAAAACGTCATCGATATATCTAAATGTCGAATTGAAGGCCACAGCAAGAGGTTTTTTTCTTCTCAGGTAGGGGTTTTTGAATAAATTCTGCTTCATATCAATATAAAAACAGGTCAGCTAACAAAGAAGCACAATTGGTGCCCATGGGAATTCCAACAGATTGTTGGAAGACCTAATCACCAAAGACCACGAATACATTGTTAATTAAGAACTCTAGCATATTTTTTATTTCAACTTTAGAGTACTTGGGTGTGGAATAAGAGTGGTGTTTAACAAAGTATTTTTTTTAGATGACTAACCACAAGAGTCAAATATTTCCGTTTTCCATTTTTGTTGAAGCAACTTTCTATAATGTCAAAAAATTAAGTCTTTAATTTATCGTGCGTTATAGTCGTGTAAAGTATTGAAAAGTCATAAATTTTTATGTTATTGATTTGAGAAATTTTGTATTATAAGAAACGCTAAACATATATTGCATACAGAAATGGTGACAAGTATGCTGGAATTGTTGGAATCAACTGTTTTAATGAGGATTTTTTTTCTTCTCTTTTTATAATTTAAATGCATGTATATAAATTGCTAGGACAGCATGCAATATTTTATTTGGGATTTGTTTTTAATTTGCTGGTTTCTTTTTATATATATATTTTTTTAGAATATATAAAACAAAATAAAGAATTATAAGAAAAGAAGAAAATCCATGGTCTTTCCAGTATCACCTTCACGTTCAAGGTCCCATACAATTGAGAGCTTTGGATCGACATATAATACCTGTAAACAGGAATATGTATTTCACATGGGGGATGTTTTAAAAATAGTTTCCTTTCTCCATTGATTTGTATAGTAAAATGACAGATGCGTCTGTTTACGTACCCTTAAATCATAGATATTATTGGCAATTCAAACTGGGCATTTAGTACTTGACAGTAATGCTTAATACACCCTGCAATAAGAACTTACTTTAAGTCCAATAACATATTGTTATCATTGAATCACACTGGTGTTCAGCTGTTTGGATGTGAATATACATTTATATAGTACTGTTCCGATTTGAGTATATTATGCCAAAAAAGTGGTCAGAGTTCTAATAAATAGCACACGACCCGAAGTAGAGTGATCTACTTGTTTTAAAAAGCCCTGACCGTAATTTAGACATGATATGATAAATTATATGCTATTAACGTAAGCATTATTTCCACACGATTTGGCAAAACTAGTCATTCAAAAAAATCTAGGTCGTGTGAATAAAGCTTACATATAGAAGATTGAATCATAAATAATTAAGGTATTGTCTCATGAATTAATTCCTCTATGTATCCACGCTAAAATAGGGTCATGTTAATTATGTAGCATACGACAAATGTATCTCCTGCGCACCTGATCCCATCTCTGGTATGTACAGGGGTCTGTGTTTGCATTTTTCTTAACGTGTAGCCTTTATGAGATATGTCACTGTTTGATATTTTCTATCGTCACTTGTTCATTCATTATCATGACTATTATGCTGACTTTCAATACTAATACATGTATATGTATATATATTACATGTATATACTGAGTGACCAATAGTATTGCAACAAGCATGGCTGACGTCATCACAATGTTTATATCAGCTGCATGAAGAAGATAGATTGATTGATTGATTGATGTTTTTCCGCCACACTCAATAATTGGTGGCGCCCAGTTTTTATTGGTGGAAGAGGAAACCCAGATACAATGTAACTGGGAAGAGGCCACCGACCTTCCGAAAGCAAACTGGGAAACTTTCTCACTTACCGGCGCGAGCGGGATTCGAACTCGCGCCGACAGAGGTGAGAGGCCTTGTGATTTTTAGCGCGATGCTCTAACCACCCGGCCACGGAGAGAAAAAAAAACAACTTTAAATGAAATAAACGTTATTTACTTACCTTTTTTAGTATTTTGTTGCAAAGCCTTTCTGGATAAAAACATGTTGCAGACTTGAAGATATCGAAGCATACAAGCTACGGATGTATGTTTGAGAGAGACCATTCCTAATTCGTCTCACTGCAGCCACTTGGTCATCCCCGTTTTTAATTTCATCAATCTCACGGGACAGTTCGATTCTGATACAAAGCCTGACATTTTCAATGACATTAATGTCTGGAGACTGTGCAGGCTATTTGAATTTTGGAATACCGTTTTCTTGTTTCCAAGTACCAATCTGTCTAGAAGAGTGGGAGTTGCATTATCGTTTTGGAAAATTGCTTATTTCCAAAAACTTTGACAACAAGCCATAATTGATTATCCACCAATTCAATATACTTTGCTAAGTTTAGATTTCCATCAACAGGTACAAGAACACCAATACTATCAAGGATGATACACCCCCCAAAGCATACAACTTACTTTCGCGGGAGTTATTTTGTCCAATGACTACCCGTGTTTCGTCTGAGAAAATAAGTTTCTGCCACTGTTCAGATTTCCTATGTGTTTTCCCTCGGCACCACAAAAGTCGGCGTTGTCTGTTGGCTTTAGCGATTGTTAGCGTTTTCTGAATTTTGCCCCTTTGTATCCTTCCTGGTGTAACCTACGACGAACACTTGCCTTCTGTTTGTTTTCAGAATGCGAGAAAGTTTTCGATAACCCCTCTAATCTATCACTCGGGGCTTTCCACTCCGGGGATCGTTTTCAACCCTTCCTTTTCGATGAATTTTTTTTCAAACTCGTTCAACAGTACTTTGATGGATTCCCAATGATTCAGCAATTTTGTTGTCATTAAATCCTTTGAATCTAATATTACAATCCGTTCCTTTAGGTCCGTTGACAATTCTCTCTTATTCTTCGACATTGTTTTCATTCGATACCTTACTGGAAATCTTCCACTACTTTGAAGTACCAACGGTTCCCTATATTATTCGTACCCTAGTTAATTAGCATACCTGACATTACGACTTTGGTTTACTTTCTTACGCGTCAGCAATGAAAACATAATTTGAAGCGAGTAAAATTGTGATTATACGTCAGCCATGTTTGTTACAATACTTTTGGCCACTCGGTGTATATATATTTAAAACATTTAGTTCCAATGGAGCAAATTGTGTTGAATACACAATTTAATTATATGGCATTGTAAATGTTACAATAAATTCAATAATCAATTATGTCACATGTATTGTCTATGTTTCAGAAAAAATGAAAAAATCAGAGAAACATAACAATGTTAGTGGCGACCCTGCTGATAACGGTACTGGCACAGAAATAGATGGTATGCTAATGAAAAAGAAATTTAAATCTCTCAAGAATATACGGCATCAGGGAGATCAAGAGGTAATATCTAGGAACTCAGATGTTTGGAATTCGAATCCCAACTCCAAAGAAGATGGCGGTAGACTTTGGTTCCGACTGAAGAATGACAATCTCTTCAGGAAGAAATATACATTGACAATGGCATATATTGGGTCCTTCCTCACTCTGGTAAACTATACAAGATTCAGTAATACCCGAACTTCATGTACACGTAATATAATATAAACACTATGAAACTACACATAATTCAATTTAGATACTATGGAAATACATGTATATGTAATTCAATGTAAATACTATGGAACAACATCACAAGAAATGAAAAAAATTCAGCTCAAAAATAGTTACATATACAATCTTTTTATATATCAGTATTTGTTCATTCTAGATAGGATCAAGATATAGGGCTCACGACGGGTGTGACCGGTTGACAGAGCATGCTTACTCCTCCTAGGCACCTGATCCCACCCGGTGTGTCCAGGGGTCCTTATTTGCCCAACTATCTACTTTGTATTGTTTATAGGAGTTATGAGATTGATCACTGTTCGTTATCTTTACCTTTCATTAGTCACTAGGATTTCGGCAGAGTTCCTTCCTATCACTTTTTCTATTAGTAAATGTTGGATACATGCTATATAGGAAACCTGGTATTGTACAAATATTTGTAGGGAACATGTTAATTTGTTTGTTGGTGAGATTTATAGAATTTGTAAGAAATCTGCATAAGTAGGTTGTAGGATTACTGTTCTTGCATTTTAGGATACTTGCTTCTGCATTTGTTGGGAATTCAGTTTCTGTATTTGTAGGGAACCAGTTTCTGTATTTGTAGGGAACCTGTTATTGAATTTGTTACTTAATTTGTAGGGAACATTTTTATTGTATTTCAAGGTAATAGCTAATATTTTTGTTGGGACCTCTTATTGTATTTTTGGGATACCTTTTATTCTGGGCACCAGCTACTCTATTTGTAGGGAAACTGTTGTTGTATTAATTTTCTAGGAAACCTGTCATTTTTATTGTAACGTACATGCAATTTATTTGAGAATTACCTTTTATTGCATATGTAGGGTACCTGTTAATTGATTTAAAGAGTACGTGTTATTACGTATGTAGGATACCTGCTAATTGATTTAAAGAGTATGTGTTATTACGTATGTAGGATACCTGCTAATTGATTTGACGAGTACCTGTTATTACGTATGTAGGATACCTGCTAATTGATTTAAAGAGTACCTCTTATTACGTATGTAGGGTACCTGCTAATTGATTTGAAGAGTACGTCTTATTACGTATGTAGGGTACCTGTTAATTGATTTGAAGAATACCTGTTATTACGTATGTAGGATACCTGCTAATTGATTTGAAGAATACCTGTTATTACGTATGTAGGGTACCTGCTAATTGATTTGAAGAATACCTGTTATTACGTATGTAGGGTACCTGCTAATTGATTTGAAGAGTACCTGTTATTACGTATGTAGGGTACCTGCTAATTGATTTGAAGAGTACCTCTTGTTACGTATGTAGGGTACCTGCTAATTGATTTAAAGAGTACCTCTTGTTACGTATGTAGGGTACCTGATAATTGATTTGAAGAGTACCTGTTATTACGTATGTAGGATAACTGCTAATTGATTTGAAGAGTACCTGTTATTACGTATGTAGGGTACCTGCTAATTGATTTGAAGAGTACCTCTTGTTACGTATGTAGAGTACCTGCTAATTGATTTGAAGAGTACCTGTTATTACGTATGTAGGATACCTGCTAATTGATTTAAGGAGTACCTGTTGTGATATTCCTTGAGTACCTGATATTGCATTCTTGGGACATCTGTTATTGTATCAATTTGTAGGGCACCTGTTATTTCATTTGTAGGACGCCAGATATTATACTTGTGGGATATCCGTTATCTTACTGTATTTTGTAGAGCAGCTGTTATTGTATTTAAATGGATCTGTTATTATATTCCTAGGGGTGGGTGGAGGGTCAATTTGGACCCACATTTCCAGAACTTCGATTCATTGTCCACACAACCTTGGAGAGGGGGTCCCTATTCTTCACAATGACAACAGTTGGATATCTTCTTGGAGCTGTTGTTATGGGGTACCTGTTTGATAAACGGATTTTGGACAGAAACCTTCTAATGTTTTTACTCATAGCCGGATATGGCGTCACTATCGCCATCATACCTTGGTGCAGTCTATATGAGTTTATGGTCATTATTCATGTCGTAAAGGGGACATTTGGTGGCGGGCTTGACACATGTAAGTACAACATATATCTATCACGAAATAATAAAAGTTTCTGTTCTCTTTATAGGGTTTAGGAGATTGATTTTTATCTTCACTTTTCATTATTCAATCATACAATAAAACAATCATAGACATTTCCTCAGCATTTAGAAGTGAGCATCTCGAGTATTTCGGATATGACCTTTTTAAAAAAAAAATCATTTATTTGAAAACATACAATGTTAGTTGGGATAAAATACCCTCGGATACTTCCGCATAGTTCTCACCAATGGTACCAAGGGTTCATTGGATTGAATGTATTTCATTATTTTTTATGTAAAGGCATATATATAATTCATATATAGATGCATACTATTACTATAAGTATAATAATAAATATCAAATATTTGTTATAAATATTTGTCATGGTAATATTATATACAACGTTGATGTAGATATAGCAACAGTAAAATAACATAGAAATTACTTAAGGTATAATGTATAAACAATGTCGTCGTAAGTTGAATGTATAGTTATGATAATAAATATTTAAAGATAATATATATACATTGCAGTCTTAAAGGATAATATACTTTGTAATGAATATAAAAGAGTATATGTATAACATGGAGTCTCAGGATGGATGCGCCACTGCGGCAAATACTGTCCATTCACATCCTATAAGACTGTCCTACTGGAAGATTGGTTTTTTCACAGTAGTCATGTTACATCAATTTATAAAGATTTTCAAATCATTTATGCTCTTTTGCATTTATAGACTTCAATACTGATGAATAAAATATTGATTTTTTAACATGATTATATATATTAAAACTCGTTTCACTTAAAGAATCTATAAATGTGCATAACATTTTATGTTTGTATATTCTATAGGCTATAAATAATTTATCAATTTATAAATTTTGGTATTATCGTTTTGTTCTAGAAAAAATCCAACAATAATGTGCTTCCATAGAACTTTGAAAGAGAGATAACTGCTTACAGTGTTCCATATATTCAAAAAATTATCACACGCGTAAATCAAATGCTTGACAGTCTCAATTTGTTTATAATGCGCACATGAAAGGTGACGATAACGAACAATCTCATAACTCTTATAAGAAATACAAAATAGACAGTTTGGCAAACACAGACCACTGGATTCATTCTAAACATCTTTTTTTTCCATTTGCTAATATTTGCATTATATAGGCATAATATATTATTCAATGACATAACTGAATTCCGCTATTTGTTTGTCTTTCAAATTTTTAATCTTACATTTATAAATATTTATCCAATTAGATTCATCGTATATTCTAAATTCTTCAGACAGTAATTACCTGAAAATTAGGTTTGCAAAACTTTTTGTCAACCAAATTCTTATATATATATATATATATATATATATATATATATATATATATATATATATATTACCATCGAAACATACGTGTAGGTCCCTGGTTGCAACAGATGTTGGCACGTTAGATAACTCTCACTGCTATGCCCGTAGTCACTCAATATAGGTCTAAATTTGTGGTACTTCACCTACAGCTGGTAACTTCTCAACATGAGTGAACAATACTCGACAAGATATAAAACAAACAACTGACCAACTATATCTTCAGTCAATGAAATGCATCAGTATACAACTATATCCTCAGTCAATGAAATACATCAGTATACAACTATATCCTCAGTCAATGAAATACATCAGTATCCAATTATATCCTCAGTCAATGAAATGCATCAGTATCCAACTATATCCTCAGTCAATGAAATGCATCAGTATACAACTATATCCTCAGTCAATGAAATGCATCAGTATCCAACAATCAGCTCATCCCTAGTCTTGGTGAATACGGTATTCCTCATTAATAGTTTCAATGATAATGTAATTTTGACTCCAGCCTGAGATCGCGAATTGAAAGGTTCTGATTTTGTGTCTGAGGAATGTCCTTCTTTATGATTGCTCGCTTTTTTCTTCCTGTGGATAATTCATACTGAAGATTATATCTATACCACAACAACCAACTATACGTGTAATCCCTGAAAATATCTGGATTCCTGGTTATTTTCTCTTGCTTCGTTTTAAACAGGTGGGAACGCCGGACTCGTGGTGATATGGGGTAGCGGGGGTGACGCCTACTTCAGCGCTCTACACTTTGCATTTGCTCTTGGTGCAATCATAGCTCCTTTGGCAACTGCGCCTTATCTGATGCCACGTGATGATAGCGTGTTCGATACCACACACAACAGGACCCACGGATTCCTAAATTCAACAACCAAAAATCATTCTTACGTTAGTATTGTAGGGGATGTGAATAATCAAACTAATTCAAATCTTACACACACGTCTCCGGGGAATCACGCATCAATGGTTTACATTCCATACACTGTTACAATGGCGCTTTGTATTCTTACGTCACTTCCGTTTCTCGTGTTCTTCCTTGTTTCACTACAGAAATCGTTGGAAAGGGAAAAGGTAAACGAGATCCAAAATAAAGGCAAAACACAAAGGCGTCTAAGAATTATGGGATTCATCACCATGGCTATTTATGTAGCGATATATGTAGCAGTTGTGAAAACTTTCTCAGGGTTCCTAACGACGTTCGCTATGTCAGAGTTACACTGGACAAATTTGCAAGGGAGCTACATCACTTCCAGTCAGTGGGGAGCATTTGCCACTGGGCGATTTTTAGGAATTTTCTTCGTGCAAATTTTCAGTCCTGGACGAATGATATTCGTATTTAATTTCATGATGTTAATATCTCTGCTTGGCTTTTTGATTGCTTCTCTTTATGACGTCATAATTGGCGTTTGGATATTCGCCGTGTTAGCAGGTTTCTCGATGTCAATTATCTTCCCTGTTGCTTTGATGTGGACAGAGCAGAATTTTTTACGAGTGACGGGGAAAATAGCCTCTATTTTTCTGGTTTCTGCTTCGGTTGGATTTCTAGTGAACCCCCCTCTGTTAGGGACATTAATGGACACGTTTACTCCAATGTGGTTTTGTTACTTGTTGTTCGCAGAGACAATCTTATTAAGTTTGCTCTATTTCGCGGGCTTGTATACAGCTACACGGATTAGGAGAGGAAAATCGATCGCTGCGGAAGTCGAACTAACTGTTTTGAAGGAAAAGACGGAGACATGAAAAGCTTTATAATGTTAGTCATCTATCTGATTATATATAAACTCTAAACACTTTGTACCGTGTTACCGGTCTTCTTCAGTCCTGTCTATCTCTCATAGCAACGTAACGCAAGACTACCTACACGAAAGTACAGTCGAAATATTTCTACCAAGTGTTTAGAGTATTTTTTTTTTAATTTTACTTCGAGAAAAGAGACTTCATATATATATATATATATATGAGAAAACATCATGATAATAGTTGATATATCCAAGACGCAACGTAGAGCTTGCTCACAAAACATATCAACTTTTGCTATTTTATTTCACATTATCGGGTGCATAGATATGATTATGTACTCCATTTACAGAATGTACATACTCTAGATAGTATTCAGACATAAAATTACAAACTCCTAAATCAGGTCAAATCTGACCCTTAATGTACCTTTTTCAAAATCATAAAAAAGCCAGGAAAACCTCAAATATTTCGGACTAGACTCCAAAGTGCGATGGCCAAGTCAAAGTGCGATGGTCTGCGCTAAACCCCGATGATGTGACACGCCAAAGTCCGATGGTACACAATGATGTATCAAAGTGCGATAGAGTAACACGCCGAAGTCCGTTGGCTTGCAAAACTGAATGGGCAGTGTTTTGGTACAGACTGTACCAACCTTGTTTTGTTTCACCAAAATATTAATGCAAAATGGTCATAATAATAAAAACTTATTTCATTACTATTTAGTTGTCGTGTTATTAAACACAAACTTTTCAAACGCGAAATCACATAGAATGTTTTACATTTTAGCATACCCCCTCCGAATTTATTACTTGTACGTCAAAAGTAAAAAATGATCATGGATTAAAGCATGCTTGGGTGAAGAAGATATTTCAAGAACAATGTTCTTTGTAGTTTTGACAATCCTTAATATGAATAGATTGAACAGGGTTTGTATTTATAATTTTTCATGAGAGAGAAAGAGAAAAACCGAGAAAGAAAGAAGATTAAGTACAGTCATTCAGATAATGAATTCCAGTTACTCCAGCAGGTATAAAAAATCTTTTTAGCCATTTTTATGAAAGATATGCTTTTGGGTCTCATAAAAAAAGCTTAAGGGATAACGCAAATCTTTAAGATTTAGGCATTAATTTTTAGTACACTTCATATTGTATAAATGTAATTGATATTTAATCAAGAATAGAAGTATATTTTGGTCTGCTTTATTTTTGCCAAACAATCAGGGAGTAAAATTACTTTTTGTTATGCACGTAAGTATATAAAAATTTGTTTTATTCTGAACGTAATGCTCAAACTCCGATAAAAATTCCTGCAAACACATACACACACTATCATAAAATGTGTACATGTATTATAGTCAGGCATTTGGAAGGTATCTTTACCAAAGTCTGTATAGACTTCCTGATATATATTTTCATTGATTTTATCTTGCAACTCAATCCAGGCTTTAAAAAACATCTACCCAAAAATCTTTACGATTTTTTTTTGCATTACATATTCTAAGTAAGTCTTTTCACAGGTACCGGTACGTATTTTTGCTAAATCAACAAAAAGGGGGGGATACTTAATCCAAATAATTATATTGAAAGTTGTATCATTCAAAAAATCTTTAAAGAACTTGGAAAAGCTTTAAGATTTGGAGAGGGGGAAATTTTGTAGGTCGTTTCATTTCAAACCACCACGGTACATATAGAGGTATACAGGTATTCTCAACCACATTGCAAAATAAAGACATTAAAGACCTTTATGAAACTGTCAAAGATTGGGAGATTGAAACACTGCATATATAAGTCTGTAAATTTATAACTAGAGCAGAAAAGAACAGCATAAATATTGCAATTTTATCAGAACCGGGCAGACTACCAATCTTCTATTTCGTTCACGGTACAGACTTGATTGATTAATGTTTACCGCCACACTCTACAGATTTTCAGTTATCTGGTGGCGCCCAGTTTTTATTGGTAGAAGAGAGACCACCGATCTTCTGAAAGTAAACTGGGAAACTTTAATTCTCACTTACCGGAGCGAGCGGGATTCGAACCCGCGCCGACAGAGGTGAGAAGCCGTGTGATTTTGAGCGCGATGCTCTAACCACTCGGCCACAGAGGCCCCGGCACAAACGTGAAAATATGCCTGAAAATACTTTATTATACAGTGCATACAAAGAAAGTACGACTTTGGACAAGTCAAATGTAAAATGTTGGTTTACAAATGTAATCTATACTATTTATCTAACAAATTAGGTATATCATGGTAAATCAATGAAAATATCTTTATGAACAAAGAAAGATAATATGCAAATTTAGAATAAGTGCTCACAATCTCAGAATTGAGAGTCAGAGTGGGAGGTATGAAAAAATAACTAACACTGAAGGTAAAAAGGTTATACTTGAGAGAAACAAAAGAATTTGCAATATGTGTGACACGAATTGTGTGCAAGATCAGACACACTCACTTATTGATTGTCCTTTATATACAAGTGGGAGGCAGACCTTTTTTCATCATATTTCTAAACATAATACAACTTTTTAAATTTGTCAAGTAAAGAAAACTTTCCGTGGCTTATGTCAAACGAAGATAACATGTTGTTAACCAAGCTGGGTGAATTTTTTCCAGGTATAACTCAGATGCCTTTTCTACAAATGTTCATTATATATCATAGATTCTAAAAATTAATATCATATATATTGTTATACATATACTGTATTTCTAGACAGCTTAATTTGCTGTGCACTCTTTTTTCTGTATTTGGTCTTTTGATTGTCACTTTTTTCCCCTTCTTTTCTTAAGCTTGTATGCCCGACAGGGATTTGTAAATAAAATAAAATATTCACCTTTATGTGCTAAAAAGAATGAGTACTATTGTGACGTCATATAATTGCGTACGCAAAATCAATGTAAACAATAGCGTGACGTCATAATATATAGTTTGAAGTTGCATTACGAGTGTGATCCAAAGACCAATTCATCATTATACTAGATCTATAGAGTGTTCGCTGTTTTATAAACTTCTAAATAAGCATGGAGATAAAAGAGAAGACGGTGTGGGTCCAATTTAGGACTCACTACATTACCAACAGAGAAGATCTTGTTTTGTGTATCACTGGTTCCCTCCCAGAGTTAGGGCAGTGGAACGTGAGACAAGCCGTGATAGCAGGTAAATTGCCCTTTTGATCAAAGTTACCAGTAAGCTAGTTTATAATGATTAATTTTTCTACTCTCTTCCTCAACGACAATCTGAGGCATGTTTTTGAAAATGAACAATATTGTATTTTAAGCATTTTTATTTAATTGCTATTTTCGGAACTTTTGAAACTATTAGATATAAGTTTACTTGAAACAACTTCACTGATGTCATTAGCGATTTGTGAAATACAGCCTAACCACTGATATCATTAACGATTTGTAACACAGAGCTAATCACTGATATCATAAACAATTTGTAACATACAGCTAATCACTGATATCATTAACGATTTGTAACGTACCGCGATACCGCTAATCACTGAGTGATATCATTAACGATTTGTAACACACAGCTAATCACTGATATCATTAACGATTTGTACCATACACCTAATCTCTTATATCATTAACGATTTGTAACACACACTGAGCTAATCATTGATATCATTAACGATTCGTACCATACAGCTAATCACTGAGTGATATCATTAACGATTTGTAACACACATCTAATCACTGGTATCATTAACGATTTGTAACACACAGCTAATCATTGATATCATTAACTATTTGTAACACACAGCTAATCACTGATATCATTAACGATTTATAACACACAGCTAATCACTGATATCATTAATGATTTATAACACACAGCTAATCACTGATATCATTAATGATTTGTAACACACAGCTAATCATTGATATCATTAACTATTTGTAACACACAGCTAATCATTGATATCATTAATGATTTGTACCATACAGCTAATCACTGATATCATTAACCATTTGTGTCACACAACTAATCATGAATGTACACTATAGATTACGAATGCTGAACCGAATTTAATCAGTTTATGTCCTTCCTTAATATGCTTCAACTGTCAATCATATACATGCATAACTGATTGTGAAATCAAATTTATCAGATATACTGTTTAACTTTCCTTAACATGCATGGATAAGATTTGTGAAGCATAGTAAAATGAAAGCGAAAATTGTGTTGATTCTAGTGAAATAAAGGCAACTATTTATGATAATTTATCCTATACATTTCAAATTCCAGATATAGTCCATTCCACTCATATTGAAGTCGGTTATATTGAACTATCTGTTATATTGAAGTTAAAATAAATCTCCCAGTAGCAATATTTGAGTAGTTCAGCATTGGTTATATTGAACTTTGGGTATAATGAACAATTCAGGTCGGTCCCCTGAATTTCATTATATCCGGAGTAGACTGTAATAACATGTGACGTCAATTCCAAATATTTTTTAACTTTACAGATGAAATTCCCAAAAGTTCAGGGGAATGGGTTGTCTTGATTGAACTTTCGGCAAACGTCACGTTTGACTGGAAGTGGGTGGTGCTTTCCGAGAAGAACGCCACGATGACTGCATTCCGATGGGAAGAAAGACCCAATAGAAGCACTGAGGTGCAGGGACAGGGTCTTCGATGTTACGCCGCGTGGAATTACGACGCGGCGTATGAAGCCATCACAAAATTTCCAGGTATGCAAGTTTCACGTAGATGTATATCCTGTTGTATAATCTAATTCTTATTGTACTCTACATGTATTTTGTGATCGATCAGATAAAAACAAGGATATGCAATTTATTTTGTGTAATCTGGTTTGGCCAGGGAGCACTAGGTCCCCTTTGACAACTAGCACTCAGAACTAACCTTCTGCAAAACAGAAAATCCACGTGTGTAGTTCTGTTTGACAAACAGATTTTCTTGATGTTAAGGTTAATCGATCCTCGTGTGATGTCATAGGTTTTTGCAAAATCTTTATCAAATTAAACTTTGCGCATGATAGAAATATATCTTTCAGAGGAATTTTATTCACTGCATAAAATAAAAAATTTGGTAAACTATTGATATTGAAAAAGTGTATATTTTCTAGAGATAATGAATTCTTTATAATTAAAAAAATGTTGTCAAGGGCAATAACTCCTATGCTGGTATTTCTTCTACTGCATGTCTATTATGCATGATTTCCCTAATATCCACAATTAATTTATACATATTTATGAATTAACAGTTTTTTTTAACTGTTGACATTTAAAATTTGTCATTTCAACAAGTTTTTATCTATTCTAATTATTCTGTACAACGAAAATGTGTGATTTTCTGATGTCAACATATACTTCCGTTTTTTTTATGTCTGACATCTTAAAAATGTGGCAACATACACATTTTCTTTGGTTGTTGATTAAATTTAACTATATTGAATGGAAATTAATACAGTTTTTGCACTTTTAACCATTATTTTTGATAAGTCGCATGAGGATCGATCGACCTTAAACAAGACGTATCTAAACTGCCTGTACGCAAATCACTGTGGTAAAAATTCAACACATTCGGGTGTGACCGGTCGACAGGGGGTGCTTACTACACCTCATCACCCGATCCCATCTCTGGTATATCCAGGGGTTTGTGTTTGACCTACTAGATCATCCCGTTTGTGTATACACATACATTGGGTTGACCCAGACTATCATAACATATGATTAAACAGTTGCGGATTCAGATGGAGTCTCGGTGTTTGCAACCCTGTTTTTCAACAATTTTTTTGGCCAGTTTGGGGTCTTCAGTTTGGGGAGCGGAAAAGATACAAGCCTGGATAGCACCCCCCTTTTATATATATATATATATATATATATATATATATATATATATATATAATATATGTATATATCAATTTTACCCCTTTATCCAGTGGATATCACTCATACGATAAATTATTCGTATCCCAAAGGTGTTCCTACCCCGCGTGACGTAATGTGCATAGGAACTGGATCAGTATGACGGAATTTCCAAAAAATTGTAAAAATCAATAGAAGTGGCGCAGGTGTTGTTAAATTTTTCAAAAGAGGGTGTTGCACCGAAGCGGGAATTTTCCCTAATCGGAGCTCCGTGCCAGCACTCGTGACGTAGAACTGACCTTCATTCATAGCTATACTCATTGCGTATTTGTCATTTAAATACCTGAAGGATTCCCCAGTACTAGGGACAATCCTAAAACATTTTATGTGTCAATACATTATACATGTAGTCTAAATATAATTTTTGAAATCGTGAAAATTAAATTGTTTTCTTTTTTCTGAATATCAGATCCAATGTATACGGTGACATGTTACGAGTGTATCAAATATTTAATATTCTATACTACTACAGTCCAGAAGCTCTTGTACTTGTATGTATTATTTTCTACAACCAACAATTGGCAACTGTACATGACTGACCGCAAAACAAAATATGGGAATTTAATACGCATTAATAAAGTTCAACATTATTCGAAGTACATGCACCTGTAAAAATTTGATTCAATATAGCAATTTGCTACTAGAATACATATAAACTCAAACTGTTTAACGGTTATTTACCTTGTTTGGCCTTAAAGTTTTTCTTCTGAAGCATTGCATAGTTCACAACGGATTTTCGTAAAAGGCACCATGCCTTTGTCAACATCTTTCATTCAGAAAAACATACAAGTTCTCGTTAGCAACCAGGACTATTAAAACACAGGTATTGCATGCTGTATTCGGCGTGTTTGTTGAGAATCCTATTCACAAACTAAACAGTGTCCAGGTTCGAAGCTTATTTCAAACTCGGCACATGGTAATAAACAGAGATTTGACATGAAACATATATAAAAACTAGAAGCGTGTTTCAATTAAGAAAAAAAAATCTAGATGGAAAATGTAATATGAAAAAAAAAATGCGTTCGTGAGGGAGTCGAACCCGGTCGTTTTAAAAATAGAAAACATGTTTATATATACATGTAAGAGTCGACGACCTTACCCACTGGACCACACAGAAGACTATACATTACTACGGAAAATTAACGTACAGGTGAAGTTGAAAATAATACCAGTGAAGTCGTTTCGATTTTTTTAAATTTACAAAAAAAAATGCCCTTGTGAAACAAAATTTTAAAGCGACAGTTTTTTAGAGAAAAACTTGAAGAACATGTTCATTCTAAATTCATTTTGTTTCACGGAGGCAGTTTTTCTGAAATTCGGGGATACCCCTCCATTTTAACGCTAAAAATCATATTTAAATCACTTAATGCTTGATTTAAACTCGAAATATTTTGCCTAATTTTGTCAATATACGTCTTTTAAACTTATTTTTTAAAAATATTGAATCAAGAGATACGTTCCAATTGGTTTTATCATATATTTGAATAACTTGATTTTTTCGATTTTTCATGCAACACCTTTAGGGAAAATAACATGAGACGTGCAACACCTTCAAAGTTTGAAATCAATAAATTTATATGTGAAGTAATTATTTCCGATCTAAGGAACAGATCTGCCATTTTCATTATCTAGCCTACTTATCGTCTCGAAATAGTGAAACAGCCTGCAGCTCGGTGTTGCATACACCCCCTAACCATGATTTTATATCGATCATAAAATATTCCTAATGATCAATGAAACAAAATGACATTGAAAAAAAAATACTGGGTCAGTATTATAGACAGGTCTGTTGGGGTAGAATATGTGATAAAAAGAATATCCCATGGTTTGTGGTTGGATGATTATTATCCAACTTGCCAAGGCTCGGAGATAGAAACACACAACTTGGATAATAATCATATCCAACCATAAACCCCGGACGATCCTACAGATATCCATTTTGTAATTAGTTTTGGCTTTCTTTAATTATTGAACACCTCTTTTTCAGTTGATGAATGGAAATGGGTAGATGAGGATGCTCAGGATGAAAAAGAACAATCTCCTGAGAGTGAACATGTTCCCCCGAGGCGTGAAAATATTGGATACCTTACTAGTGTCTTGGCATCGTCATATCAGGGTATCCGACACAAAGTAGGCGCCTTTTATCAATTGATAAGGGGGATCTTTAGAAGAGCGTGAACAGTTCAGACATCTGCTACATTCAGATCATTTATGCATGAATTCGATGCCTTATTATTTTTTTTATCATTGTAAGTTCTAATGATTTGTGTAACAATTGTAAACTTTTCAAATCGATCTAGTTCATCAGTAGACTAACAAACTGTATTTCTATCTCGTTTTATGTTTTTATTAAACAGCGTTGCAACCTATATTAAAAGTTGTGTTTCATTCCACACACAAATGACCCCACCCTTTGTCAGAGAAATCGGGGACTTAATTAACACTGTAAAGACAGAGATCTTTGTGTTTTAGGAAACCGGTCAAAACTGGTTAATCACTAATTTAAACATTTACCGATTTACAAAGAGTCAACAGTGTCACCCAAGGAATCGGTACCATGTCTTCCGGTATAACGGCTCAACATCAGAAAAAGTCAAGTCAGCTCGTTATCGGTACTTCCTGTCAGATACTTCACCCTGAGTGAATGAATACTAGGAGTGATGGACATAACACCCCCACCCGTCATCACTACCCGGAATGGTGTTCTCTTTGCTTGGCAATACCCCCCCCCCCCCCTCCTTCGCTGCTTTGTTACGAGAGATCAGATTATAATCTTATTAGGGCCCAATGATCTTATCTGTGTGAACCTGTGTACATGTACTTTGTTACAACAGTATACCGTGTCATAAGTATAAGAGGAATAAAAATATCGAATACCTCTTAAGGACGAGTCAAGAGATCGATGTCGGACAAAAATCTAAATTCAAATAGTGAGGGGGGAGTATAGGGAGATAAAAACTCCCGCAAGTTTCTGTCATCCGACATTGATAACACTTTGGGGGGGGGGGGGGTAAGTTACTGTTAAAATTCCCATAATATTACATTTTAATGTACACTTTCATTTGTGGATAAACAGTAGATAAGGTAACCAGTGTTAATTATAGTCGTATGTTTTTACTTTTTAATTGATTAGTTTCAACATTCCTTATATTTAGTTTTAAGGGGGTGGGGTCTTGATGAAAACTGTGAATTTATTTTTTTGTCAGACATTGAACTTTTGATCTCGTCCCTCAGTGATTTTACGCTCTTTCAGTCTTTCGTTCGAGTTATATATATATAAATATACATTATGTTGGTCTTCCCCTTACGTGCGTTAGACTATTTATAGACGTCTAACAATTATTGTATAATTTATGCATACCCACTATATTTACTTTTTGAATAATCCTCTCAACGATTTCCTTTACATGCAAATGTTTTCAAGCTTATAATAAAGGGAAAGTTAATTAATCTGCTTTAAAGTACATGTAATTACGTACAAAAATAATGCATGAACATCGGATCATACAGCTATTCATAAAATATCTTACGACTAAGATCAAAATTTACAAACACTGTAATTTTCTTATTTTTCATCTCTTGTAGACTTTCTTGATTAATATGCAAAGTATATCCATGGTTTAAAACTTGAATGCATGTATACTAAATGACCTTGTGATCGGTAAGTATCTAGCAGACAGAATATTCTTTTTCCAGCTTAATTAGTAGTAAAATATTTTGTGAATATGGACCCTGTTTGTAAGAATAGATTGACTGATTGTATCATGTTTAACGTCTCTCTCGAGAATTTTTCACTCATATGGAGACGTCACTATGATCGGTGAAATGCTTCAAGTTTAGGCCTTTGCTCGGCGCTTACGGCCATCGGGCAGTGAGGTTTCTTCAGCGTGCCACACATACTGCGACACGGGACATCCGTTTTTTAAGGTCACCTCCGGGGACCCGTGACATTCACACCTGATGCCGAGCGTTTGGCGATGGAACTGTCACTACCTGTTTTAACGACTTAGGTCTGCCGCAGCCGGGATTCGAAGTCCGGCCTTCGGAATGCGGGGCGAACGCTCTACCTCTAGACCACAGCAGCGGTTTGTCAGAATAGAATATTTTATCCATATACACGTGTCTTCAAGGTGAAAGATATTTGTAACATTTTATTTTCTCAGCATTGAACCAAAAGTAAACAGGAAAATTCTAAATTGTGACGATTGGTTATCATCTTTTGGTCACTCAATGAAAACTCACTTCTTACTTTCGAGATTGTGAAAATTTAGTGACTTTCATTACGAACTGGAATAACAATTTTCGAATATTGGTAACATTGAACCCGATTTAAATATGATCAGGTATCGTTGTGTATGTTCTACAACCCTTAGTAGCCGGTTTCAGTGTTTTAAATTATACTTCTATAGTCATATCATAAACAACAACAAAAAGATAACAGAATTTCTATATAATTTAATTTGGGTGAAACGGGAAGTTAAAAGAATATTAAAAGACCAATTTATTCAAGAGTGAAGGAGTGATACAGTGTGTTTACATGTATCCTTCTCCAAAATGTTTGAATAACAGACTTTTCGAAGATTCTCTAATGTTCGAAAATTATCACATTATTTTACCTCGAAAATACGCACTAGTTTTATGTAAAAGTAAATTTAATCATTTTAAACTAGCTATTAAGTGTGGAAGATGGAACAATACTCCTAGAAGTCAACGTTTCTGTTATTTATGTAATCAAAACAAAGTAGGAGACGAATCTCATTACATTTTAATGTACACAACATAATATAACAACGGCCAGAAAATCTTTATTTCCTGAAAATTTAACAAAGAACCCAAATATTATAAAATTCCACAAACTTTTACATCAACAAATCTTGCACTGGATAAAAGTTTATGTAAATTTATATTTTGTGTAAAGAAAAATGTGGACCTTACGTAGCTTCAACAATCTCGTTATGATAAAACTTGGTCTCGTGACAAAGTTCATTTGTTTAAATAATCTTTTTTCACTTATGCATAGTAATATAAAAATTTAAACCTGTACATGTTGTATATGTAGTATTTTGTATTTTCCAACCTTCTCTCTGTAACGTATGACTGTACGTTGATTGATTGAGTATGCTTCATTGCTGAAAGTGCGGATTTGCCACAAAATTTTCATTGCCTAATTAATTGGTCGATCGATGTTTGGAACCTTTGATGATTCTACGTTGTGAGTTGTAAGTCATTAAATAAATCTTTTAAAAGTATTACCGTGGCAATGTATGACCACATGAATTAAAGGAAAATACTGAAAATTAGTTAAAATCATTGTCTAAAACAAATTGTTCAGGGTTTATTTTTTCTTTGTCACACTTATTCCTGAATTTCAATTACAAAAACTGGTGAGATTAACAAGTATTAATCAACCTGTTAATTTATTTCCTTAGCGTTGTTTCAGCAAGAAGAATCCATAATTTACATTCTCTGTGCATTGTGACGTCACTGTAATTGTTTCATCAAATCATGAATATGAGCAATTTACAGACTGAAGACTAATTTTTTTTCATTATACAAGTTATATATTTTTTTTAAATTCTTCAATAAAAACAATTTATAGAATATCCGTAACTTTTGTATCCGCGTGACTAAAAAATCTGTCCGTGATTCAAGATTCCGTGTTTGTATGTAATTTCCGTGTTCCGTGATTGTCCGTGTTTTGTCAACTTCCGGCGCATAAGCCATGAATCGATTGATTGTGTGTATATTGTTTAACGTCCCACCCGAGAAATTTTCACTCATATGGAGACTTCACCATTGCCGGTAAAGGGCTGCAAAATTTAGGTCTGTGCTCGGCACTTATGGCCCAGCTTTGAGCAGGGCCATCTGCCGTGGCACGGGGCCTCAGTTTCTGCGGTCTCATCCAAATGACCGTCCCATTTATGTAGTCCCCTCTCACGACAAGCAAGGGGTACTAAGGATTTACTCTAACCCGGATCCCCACGGGACCCATGAATCAAACTGTCATAGGTATGTACAACGAAATAAAAAAAAATCTACACTTTTGTTATTAAAAGTTTACTTCAAAATATAGTTTACATTATGAATATTCTTATTCGCAATCGCGATTTACGATATGCAACTGAAGCTAGTATATATCCGAAAACTGCCGATAAAGTCTGTTCACAAGCAATAAGAAAGTAGAATTATGTTTAACAAACTTTCGACCATTCAGTAAAACGACACGAAAGTATTACTAAAATTTGTATCAATCAACAACCGAAGAACATTAATTGAGCACAGTTATTGTAAATCAAGTATGATTTTTATATACTACTGTAATCAGGCTAAGTAACTTGATGGATACAGAGGGAATAATACAGGGTTGTAACTCCTTTCGTTTCAGTACAAAGGGAGAGATCATGCAATGTAGCTCTTTCAAACTCTTGAGACACCTCTAATGCAGTATATACAGTTGCATGATGAGCAGTATTTATACACAGCATATGGTGTAACTATACCTTGGTCTCCACTGGCCCAACCTTCCCTTTTGAAAATTTTGTGACCAATTTAATATACATATACCTATGCAATGGCTAGGAGGAAGATGACGTCTTTATATTATCAGAACGAGATAGGAACTATTCCCCAAGGCAGAGCCGGGGAGAGGGCAAAATTTCTCTCTCAGGTTACATCCTATTCATTAAATACGAGTAGGTGTTTTATTACACTAAAGCAGATTCTCTCTCGGGTTACATCCTATTCATTACATACCTGTAGGTGTTTTATTACACGAAAGCAGATTCTGTCTCGGGTTACATCCTATTCATTACATACGTGTAGGTGTTTTATTACACCAAAGCAGAATAAACCCTCTTCCGACAACGAAGCAAATCGCTCCGTCATACATAGTGAACAGTTGCTATAGTTGTGACGTTGAATACGCAGCTGCAATCGTAACTACTCGGCTATTTCCGTAACCGGTGACGGGAAAAGGACGAGCGCGTGATCCAATTCACGCCACTGGGCTCATTCGGAACTCCTTGCGTAGCTCGTACCTCACACAGGTGGAGTTCGAGTGCCAACTATAGTCACAAAAGTAAAAGTATAGTTCACCAGAACGTGCTTTAGTCTGCCAGAAGTGAACGAGTCTGGTCGAAAATTACTATTCTATCACGTACAGTACTAGCGGTCAAGTTCAAAGATGGTGGACAAAGTGTGAAAAGTAGTTTGATCATATTAGCAGAGATTAGATTTTGAGGACTATGACAAAAATCACAAAGAGGTGCATGTTTTCAGTCATTTTAGTCGATTTTACTCATTGAAGTCCATGCGTTATAATTTACTCTTGCCCAAAGCATGGTAAAATGCAACAATCGAAGTCAGTCGTTCTCCACTTGGAAAGCGAGCGTAATAAATAATATTGACCATTACATTTAATGCCAAGTAGATCGAAGTCACCTGGGTTGATGGGCAGTAAACGGAAAGCACTTTTCAGGTCAGCTTTAGCTAAAAGTGCCCCGGCCTAAATTTTGGATCATAAGAACTGCTTCATCTACGTTACTATATTTGACAGTACAAATATCTGGGTCAATAAAGTCATTGACTGACTCGGATTGTGGATATGATAAATGATGAATCAAACGTTGGTCTCTATCTTTTTTGGGTACAAGTCCGTCTGGTGAAAGTCTTAAAGTAGGAAAAGGAATGGCCTCAAAACGGGCTGTCATTCTACCCAAGCTACCTTCCTTATCTAACTTTTGTTTTACCATCATAGGTGCTAAGCGTTCCGACTTCAAATTTCTGGCTTCCCTATGTGTCCTTGGACCTGCATAATGCAGGGGAAAACCAAATTTAAAACCATGCATGATCTGAATTCAATCTGGTATAACAGGATATGATGAAAGTGCATTACATAACTCAAGATATTTGATGGGGGTATACGCCAAGCTGGCTGTACAAATTTGGGTGAATTCCACTACTGGGGACAGTTTGCTTGAGGGTATGGTCCGCCACAGGCCGTGCATCGGTGTCGAAACTTACAAGGGTTGAAAGAACAGGAGCCCCTGTTGAAGGCATAGCAGATACCCATTGGCTTTGAAATTTTGTTGGAGACTTGGTTATATTTGGCCCCTTGTCCCCCGCCCTGGGTGTTATGTCCCTGTGTGATTTGTTGTTTTTGTCTAAAATTGCTACGAAAGGGAAAATTATTCCCATTGTTGACCGCATCCCTGTCAGTAACCCGAGTTGACTGCTCAAGCTGTGGGGCTGATATGTACATGACCCATAATTCCGAATCCACAACCCCCCATGATGAAGATGGGTACCGCTCTTTTTAAGGCGATATTGCTCGTCATACTTGGACCAACCAGCATGGCCCACTCTGCTAGCTGCGAGGCCAATGTTGTGCATGTATTTTAACAGTTCCTGACTCCTGTCTGAGAACTTCTCTAAATAAATAGACATGTAAATAATAAAAGCTGTTGTCCAAGTATGAATGTTGGTTATAGTTTTAAGCTGCTGCTTTTCAATCATGATTTGCCCATCCTTGATAACAAGCTCCCCATGGTGGTCAGTGCACAAGTCGCGGGCTTGCTTCAAAAGGAGGGGCAAATCAATGTACTGCCCTGCCCAAATTTTAGATTTAATGGCCGGAGGTACATGAAATCCTACTGAGTCAAATATGCTTAACTCGGCATTTGACCGACTGACATGAACCCGTTCACCAAACGGTAAGCCTGTTAATGTTTCATGATTTTTGCCTGACTGATTATAGTGATACATAGAATCATGACCAACGAAGTTGATAACATGGTTACCTGTAGACCCTGTCCCCTTTGGGCCCGCTTGAGTTTCACATACAGCACCGATACCCTGGGGAATTGGCTCGGGCGCGAAACTGGTGACCACGGGGGGGGGGGGGGGGGGGGGGGGGCTCATCATGAAGGTCTATCATTATAGGGGTCAGATTTTGACCCGCAGTCTTTGTTTTTGTTGACCTCGCCGTTTCACCTCCGTTTCGGGTTATAACCCCTGTACCATACGTTTTACGGCTCTTCGTTTTGCTGTTAACAGTAGCTCCGCGTCGTTTCTTGGGCGGCATAATGTCGATGTGATGGATTTCTATTCCAAATATCTTCTGCTAGGAAAATTGTATAATGGTCGGACAATACTGCAGACGATCAGTGTCAGTACAGGCTTGATTACATGCTATAAAATATTATTAAACATATGATCGCCAAAACGTTTGGAGTTGGACAAGGTCGCAGGAGTTGTCGCGCCTGCCCATGGATTAAAGGCATTTATCTAAATAATGATAAATGACATTAGATACGTGTAGGTATTTTATTACATCAAAGCAGAATAAACCCTCTTCCGACAACGAAGCAAATCGCTCCGTCATACATAGTGAGCAGTTGCTATAGTTGTGACTTGAATACGCAGCTGCAATCGTAACTCGGCTATTTCCGTAACCGGTGACGGAAAAGGACGAGCGCGTGATCCAATGAAAAGTAGTTTGAGCATGTTAGCAGATCACAAAGAGGTGCATGTTTTTAGTCATTTTAGTCGATTTTACTCATTGAAGTCCATGCGTTACAATTTACTCCTACCCAAAGCATGGTAAATGCAACAATCGAAGTCAGTCGTTCTCCACTTGGAAAGCAAAGCGTAATAAATGTAATAAAAACCATTCTAAATTAAATGATTCATAACTTTGGGAAAATTTTCGATCCCGAAAAACATGGTTATCGAGAAACAAGCTGTAGCTAGTAGATTTATGTTGGTACATCTGTGATTCTTCAACGCCATCATCGAAAACTACATTGCAAAACTGACAATTCTACAACTGATTTGTTGCAGACAGCCCGGCATATTGTTATTTCTGAACTAAACTAAACTTAGTTCGCGTGCACTAGTTGACTAGACATGCGTAAACTAAACCCTAGCACTAAACTATAGTTATCACGCTAACTCTACGTATGTGAAGTGTAGCAAAGCGTGACGGACGGAATCACCCGAGGATTGCATGCCGATTACACACTGGACTTTGTATTTGATGTCGCAGTGCCGAGAAATCAATGCTGTCGTTGAATAGTTTGAAGACTATCATCCCTAGAGTAGATAGCACAGAACCGATCACACGGCAGAGGTACGTGTATTTTCGCAAAAATAGTCGGCTTATCGTCATCTATCTAAATAGAGAAAAATACACTAGGGTATAGTAATGCTGTTTATTTCTTGAAGTTGCTAATACACATTACCACGTATAACCTACACATGTATATTCATTTACATTCAATACAAGTACATGTACGTGAATTGTCAGAATTCCTATATTGAAATAAATTTATACTACTCTTAACTCATAAAAATGTTTAAGGAATAAAATTCAATTTTGTTTCTTAAAAAATCATCAGAAAAATGTTATATCCTATCTTGAAACTGTCCGAAAACTACATGTACTTGGTCTCCTATCAATACAAAATATGCATGCTTTTATTCAGATATTTGAAGTTTAATTCATTTAGAAAGGGTAAAAATGTGAAAATGAAAAATAAAATGTGCATATTACATATAAATCCGTTGTCTCAAGCTGCAATAATGAGCTCTATATCGGGATCATTGAGTTTGTAACAGATCATAGATCACATATTTTGACACCATCCCTGGAATATTGTACAATGACTCCATGTTTATATATGATTGATTAGCATTTTCCTAATCCATATGATTATTTAGCATAAAGGAAAAGTATAAAACCACAATTAAAGAATTTATCCATTTCTTCTATAATGGCATTGTCCTTGAAAACTGGCCAAAAGTCGTCTTTAACATGCTCCCCTAAAAAATATTTGCTGATGACCCATATTTGTTTCTTCATAATTCAGAAGCTTATTGTCTTTTTTAAAATCGTTTTCTGGTTCAGATTAAAACTCTATTGTAGACATTTAATTTTAAATTTAACTTTTATATAGTACAAGGGAAATTTCCCGTTATTTCCTTTGTAATTACGAATTTTCATAGCCTATTTTTGAAACATCCCCGCGGAAAATCAAAGACGATGACCATGTGTTTGGTTCTTTTTTTTTTTTTTTCTTTCTTTTTTTGGGGTTTTTTTTTTGGGGGGGGGGGTTATTATTGATTTTAACTTACCAATGCATGGATTATTTTATATCAAAATTTGAATAAAGAACTACGAGACCTTGAAATACATCTTCTATAAAAATTTGACACAACCTGGAATGGATGGAACCTTTTATTCAATACTTATCATTTCCATTAGTGGAGCTCTTCAAATTAAAGGCGCGTAATGTTGTGCTACCGGGACAACATAATGTAAATACATTACTTAGGCATACGTAATATGAATCATGGTATCGAATACATATTATAACCGACTGCAAACCACAACACTGATTAAAATTCTAAAGTCAAATTTAGGAATTGATTATTCTTAAAAGAAAACAGACGATCTTATTAAACTATATATGAGGGAGAGAAGCTACTAAATTTGCCAAATCTGACCGTGCCGATATAAAGCATCAATCGCAAGAACTGTGAGGGGGAAAACCTATATGCACATCCAACACAAGAAATTTTCTTGTAATTAATGTGATTAATATGTTTTTAAAGTTATTCTGTCAGACTATGAAGATATTCTATTTTATCATACAATTAGGACAGGTTCATATGGCATGGACTTTGTAATCGTACCCCCCCCCCCCCCCCCGGAAATCTCCATATTTTAAAACAAGTTGTATACATGTATGTGCCACACTGCATTTTTTAAAGACGTTTATAACACTAATTAACACACCTAATGCGTTTCCAAACTGCATCTAAGCTAATTTGAAAATTACAAAATATTCATGGACTTGGATGTCCAGAGAACATCGTTGTTTGGAATTTTTTAAATAGGTGTGGTGGAGTTTAATTAAAAAACATGCAACATCTTTAATAAGATCGTGTTAGAATATTTGAAAAATGCAGTTTGACTAATGGTAATTTTATTTAAAAATACACCATGTATTTTAACTCTTAAAAAAGGGGGTGGGGTGCTATGTAGGTTTCGTTCCGTTTATGTCCCAGTAATCTCGCACTTGCTCGCGAGATTTGTGCAATTTCTTCCCAATGACGCACAAGAGTCATCAAAGTGCGATAACTCCAACGAACTGGTAATGAGAAGTATTGAAACAGCCTTTTGATATATTTATTCTCTCTCTCTCTCTCTCTCTCTCTCTCTCTCTCTCTCTCTCTCTCTCTCTCATCATCATCATCATCATCATCATTAAAATATTTCTAAAAGATATCTTCTCTAATATATGTTAAAAGGAAACAAATTTTAATGTATTACATACATTGAAATCATCGGTTCAGGTACATTAATTACACTAAACGCGATATTTGTGAAAATTATATTTTTTTATCTTAATTTTTTTTCCAGACAAAAGATTTGGCTTAAAAGTATAAGAACTCTTTTTTATCAGGTGCTTTCTTTAAGACATTGACAGAATGGGGAAAATATACCAAGATTCAGGTGGAAAACTGAAATTTTAAAAGTGAAAACACGTTAGTTAGGCCCCCTTTCGATCCAGTTCGCCTCTACAATGTCAAATACTTGCCGACGCCCCTAAACCACATATTTTCATAAAGCGTTAACGTGTTTCATTAAAAAAAAATTGGCCGACATGAAGGGTCGCAGTTAATAAACTCTTGTATTTTTATGAAATTTATCTCTTAATTAACTTTCTCTTAATGTTTAATTTAGAACTATCGACAAATTAAATGAATTGACATACTGTCTAACTAAAACGTTTTAAGGTTAATCTGGACTAAAAAATGGAAACCATGCAGTACAACCGATTTCTGTTGTGACTATAAAAACAATAAGCTTATATGAAATCAAGTTCCATAAAGAGTTAAAGTAATAAGTCATGAGTGTTTTACCCACACACAAAAAAAAGTTTTACGTACATGGTTTACATTCACGGCTAATAATATTCAGATTAATTTTACAGGTTAGCGATTAGATTACAAGGATCGATTTGGTGCACATTCCATTAGAGGAAATGTCAGAAAGGAAAATTAATTTCATAACCTCATTGATACCTTAATGTACACTTAATCAGGCTTTCATAGAGGTAAATTGGTGGATTTTGATATTTTTTTTTAAACTTGGTATGATAATACTACATTACGTAAGACTTGTGATATAAGCATGTTAAAGAAACGCTTTGCATTCTACATTATGTAATGCCAAAAACATAACTATTGCCAGAATTAAATCAGCGAATGAAATTTAAACGGGAAGTCTTAATCACTTCAAGTCCAGAAGTTTCAATGATGTAATATTGGGAAGGGGGGGGGGGGTATTTCTATGTTTAAGGAAGAAATCAAATTCCTGTCGGATTTCATCTAAATTCAATAAAAATTATGGAAGAATTATATATATGTCCAGGCAGGAATAGCTATCCCAATCTCGTCTAATGAAGAAAATCAAATTAAATATCCGATACGTATATGATCTAATAATTCAGTGCTTTCCGATAGGCTCAAATCCATCAACCTATAGGAAAAATAGACCATCATACTCAACTGAATGTGCTTTCGAGGTGAATCCTTCAACATCGGGTCAAAATAATGGAAATTTGAAAATTGATACACTTTCTTATCAATTTTTGGTCAATAAATGAAAATTGACGTGTCTACTAATTTCGAGAGTCTTGCACTATAGCTTGAAAATAAATGATCACACGTACAGAGGCTATTGTTGAATTATAGTTGTACACCGAACTCGATCTAAAGATAATTGATCAGATATTCCACATGCTTTAGTGACCGGTTTTGATATCTTAAATTATTCAGCCATAAAAAAAACTCGAGTCTCAAATCACTTTCGTCTATTTTGACATCTATCACAAACTGGAGTAACTATTGTTAAATTATTGTAACATCGAACCCGATATAAAGATGACCAATCAGGTACATGTATCGCTTGGTAAACTCTACATATTTTAGTAGCCAGTTTTGATATTTTGAATTATTTTGTTATAACAGACAGAGACAAACAAACTCTAATGACTGTAGTCTAGTCATGACAAAAGTGGCCGAACAAGTATAATTTCGTTAGCTCTGTTTCTGTTTTTAATTATTCAGTCGAGTAAATTGACAATTTCTCGGCCAATACGATGTTTATACTCCTTGAAATATAATATTCGCCCTCCGGTCTAGTTGAATATTGTACTTTTAAGGTAGCTAACGCATTTCACTTGTACCTAAAAAATGTCAATGATTATTACCCTAAACTTGTAAAAGAAATTAAATTACTGTAAAAAAAAAATTGCCAAACCTACAAATTTAAATAAGCCAGTCAGTTTTCCAAGATACTGTATCTTACATGACAGGTATATATACACTGGTTAAAGCATCACATGCCGAGTGACGCGCAGCTAAAATAAAAGTAAATAGATCGCACGTCAAGTAAAATCTCACTCATATTGACACGCCACCAGTTCTAGGTGAAGTACAACAAATCTAGGCCTATATATACTTAGCGCTTATGGTCGTAGCAGTGAGGATTTTTAACGTGCCAACGCCTGTAGCGACACAGGACCTCCATCTTTACGGTCATATTTGATTTTTTTTTTTATAATTATAAAATTATATTAATGTACCTCATGTACCATTGTGAATGGTTTGAGGGAATATATGAAATGAAATGAAAGACCTGTGATTCTCACTTCTAAATGTAGCTATATCGAGCGTTTGGCGAAGGTGCAATCATTACGTAAGGGTTAATGTACTCGTATCGCTCCATTCCTTAAAAGTAATGGACCGAGGCCCCGAAGGGGCCGAGGTCCATTGCTTTTAAGGAATGGAGTGATACGAGTACATTGACCCACTTAAAATCCACTGTAAACATTAATAAAAACTAAATTTTAATTTAATTTTAATCATGTCTTACGTTTTTCATTCTTTTGTTGCATGCATTTATATCTACTTGTATAAAGGTTGACCTACTTTCCGAACTCTCCATTCCTGAAAAATAATGGAGTGTTCGAACAAAAGAATGACGTCATAGGTGGATTTTAACTATATTTATGTCTTAGGTTTGAAGCACGAACTCACGGCTTCCCGGTTACAAAGCGAACAGCCTACCACTCAGCAACCACGACCAGCCCCAGCTACGGAATAGTGAATAGATTATATTACAAGTGAGACGTAGCTAAGGTAAAAATGAATGCGTTAAACGTGAACATTTCCGCGTGTTAATTACGTGTTTTCTTTGCAAACCATATGCGTGGTGTTTAATTGCACGATGTCCGTATAATTTCATTAATAACCTAGGGGTTGTTTTTATGAAAAATAAATGTATCCCCAGTTCCCCAAATTGGAAGTGCTCCAAATGAAACCTCCTCGCCTTAATGTACTGAATGGTATGGAGGAGAAAGCATGAGCCGGAACATTGACTTTATGAACTCCGATAAGCCACATAGGAGGAGTGTTCACAAACTATTTTACACCCTTCACCCCTCACATCCACTATAACTTTTAGGAAAATAATTGGATCCTCCTGTCCCAGCAATATGCACATCTGCAAATGGCAATAAAGCATTAATTGTACAAAGTTTAAAATTATCAGATAAGCTAAATCGGAGAAGTGTTCACAAGCTATTTTACATCCTCCACCTCTCTTGGACCCACTATAACGTTTAGGAATCAATTGGATCCTTCCGTCCCACCAATATACAAATCTACATGATAGGTAATACACAGCTAACACAAAGGTAAATATATCTACATGATAGGTTATACACAGCTAACACAAAGGTAAATATATCATATGATAGGTAATACACAGCTAACACAAAGGTAAATATTTTACATGATAGGTTATACACAGCTAACACAAAGGTAAATATATCATATGATAGGTTATACACAGCTAACACAAAGGTAAATATATCTACATGATAGGTAATACACAGCTAACACAAAGGTAAATATATCATATGATAGGTAATACACAGCTAACACAAAGGTAAATATATCTACATGATAGGTAATACACAGCTAACACAAAGGTAAATATATCTACATGATAGGTAATACACAGCTAACACAAAGGTAAATATATCATATGATAGGTAATACACAGCTAACACAAAGGTAAATATATCATATGATAGGTAATACACAGCTAACACAAAGGTAAATATATCTACATGATAGGTAATACACAGCTAACACAAAGGTAAATATATCTACATGATAGGTAATACACAGTTAACACAAAGGTAAATATATCATATGATAGGTAATACACAAAGGTAAATATATCATATGATAGGTAATACACAGCTAACACAAAGGTAAATATATCATATGATAGGTAATACACAGCTAACACAAAGGTAAATATATCTACATGATAGGTAATACACAGCTAACACAAAGGTAAATATATCTACATGATAGGTAATACACAGCTAACACAAAGGTAAATATATCATATGATAGGTAATACACAGCTAACACAAAGGTAAATATTTTACATGATAGGTTATACACAGCTAACACAAAGGTAAATATATCATATGATAGGTTATACACAGCTAACACAAAGGTAAATATATCTACATGATAGGTAATACACAGCTAACACAAAGGTAAATATATCATATGATAGGTAATACACAGCTAACACAAAGGTAAATATATCTATATGATAGGTAATACACAGCTAACACAAAGGTAAATATATCTACATGATAGGTAATACACAGCTAACACAAAGGTAAATATATCATATGATAGGTAATACACAGCTAACACAAAGGTAAATATATCATATGATAGGTAATACACAGCTAACACAAAGGTAAATATATCATATGATAGGTAATACACAGCTAACACAAAGGTAAATATATCATATGATAGGTAATACACAGCTAACACAAAGGTAAATATATCATATGATAGGTAATACACAGCTAACACAAAGGTAAATATATCATATGATAGGTAATACACAGCTAACACAAAGGTAAATATATCTACATGATAGGTAATACACAGCTAACACAAAGGTAAATATATCATATGATAGGTTATACACAGCTAACACAAAGGTAAATATATCTACATGATAGGTAATACACAGCTAACACAAAGGTAAATATATCTCATGATAGGTTATACACAGCTAAAACAAAAGTAATTATATCTCATGATAGGCTATACACAGCTAAAACATAGGTAAATATTTTACATGATAGGTTATACACAGCTAAAACATAGGTACATATTTTACATGATAGGTTATACACAGCTAAAACATAAGTAAATATTTCACATGATAGGTTATACACAGCTAACACAAAGGTGAGTTTCATATTTCAGGTGAGCCACAGCTTAAAAAATTGTAAATTGGTTAGGTGACAGGGGAGACTCAGTTAAAACATAAGGTAGTGAATATATTTCATGACAGATTAGATACAGCTACAAGGTGTGCATTTTACACCACAGGTGAGATAAGTCAAACCACTGGTGTATATGTCACAAGACAGGTTAAACAGAGCTACAACGAAAGTGAATATATCACATGACAATTGAGATACAACAAAAGTGAGTATCATATTACGGTGAGACACAGATAACACATTTCTCATTGCGGCAGATGACGTTTCGTTTTTGGTAGATAGATTTTCTGTGGAATGAATGTACATGTATTGTAGAGTGACTTTGAACCCTTGTGGTTATGGCAGATTTATCTAAGATATTAAAAGTTACGCATATATCACAGCCCTGTTGTTAAGCAACTGACAACAGTTTTAAATACTGTATTAGTCACTTTTTATCGATTTGAATACAAAACTTCCTCTTCACCGCAATATAAAACAGTAACAAACAGGAGCTCGTCCAGGAGGCGTCCACTTGATAACACGTACTGTGGTTCTTTCGAGTTTCTTGGCATACACCTGTGTCTTCACAGTAACTGAAATAACCGACAGTCTATATCTACATACAACTGATTAATAGTATAAATTATGATAATTTTGCTGCTTTCCTTGTTTTCTGGTGTTGTTCACACTCTTCCTCTGCTCCAGTTCTTTCCGTATGGACGGTCACATGGTGACGTGTCACTTCCGATCAATGATGACAGCTATTCCTCCAGTATTCCTATACCGGTCCCGTTTCCGTTTTTTGGAGACATTCATCGCTCTTTGTATGTAAGTATAATTTCCGTAGTAAGATATGAAAGGGAAAATGAATACCGAAAATAATCATAAAAAGTAAGTAAACCATCAGCTGCAGTGCTCTGTGGAAAATATTGGGACAGACATTAGCTCTTCATGAAACGTGAAGCGATGAAGTTTATACCCTCATACATTTTCAAAACCAAAATTTTTTTTTAATTTGAAATCTGCTTTCATTTCTATCGGATTTCCCAGTCGTTGAAATACACTTATTATATTTATTAAGATTCATTGTTACTGCTACGCATTCATGAGGAAGACAATATACAGAAGTGTTTTACAGTCTTTGGAAGTACACTTCCTCTCTGTTGTGATTGGTAGAAAATGCATGATGTTACATTTTTTTCCAATCTCCATTACATGGTTAATATATCGTTCTACATTAGGGAGATAATCTTTCTGTGATCTTATTTACGTACGAAGTAACAATTTAACAAGATTTTCAATCTTTCAAAAAATGACAAAACGAACAAAAGAAAATTGCAATTTATAATTAAATTGACAAGCAACTATTACAAGGCATTTATATGATATCATTACACGGTATGTTGCTTTTAATCACTCTAACTGTATTTAGACTATTCGTATCAGGTTAACTTTAAGCTTAAATTGCATCATTTCTACACTTCAGCGGTAAAATTATTCTATTCTTTTAGGACAAATTTTCATTTCTTTACATTTACTCAAATCTAATAACAATTATTCATCTTTTCCATCAAACTTTATATACCGGTGCGTTATGATATGACATGTGGCTAAACTATTACAATATTTTCATGTTTTTATCCATGTTCATTTCTAACACAGTTGCACTACTTGTGCAAGAATAATTTTTACGAAAATTTGAGCAATTTAGACCTGTTTACTTTGTTTCATTACTAGTTTTTGAACGCAATGAAAATTTCCTTTTGTTTTCATATAGAAGCTTTAATCAGTGTTGATATGGTTAAAACAATGGTTTTTGAGTGGTACCAATACCATTCATATTGAAGGTTATGCTTGTGAAGAAAATCTTATACAATGGGACTCAGGATACTGATTTTGTAATGCTATCCAATGCATGGCATTCCAATACTAAAGACAAGGAGATAATTCAAGTTCACTCTTAAAATTCGTTGCTAAAGACGGCAAGCTATTTTTAACAAGCTTATCTTTTTAAAAAAAAAAAAAGATCAGGGTGCTAGCGCCGTATTTATTATCTACTATGCAAGTAGAGGTCATAAGAAATGTTTGATTAATTATAAAATTTCTATCACAGTAATTTACATTACTTAGAATTTATAGATTTTTTAAGACCTTTATTTTCTGCAAGCGATGTCTGGGAATTTCATTTATCGGTATTGCAAACGCGATAGAAAGATAGTGTATATAATATTAGCCTACATTTGATGTAATACAAAGAATAGAAAGCCAAGTACCTAAGTGAAACGATCACTGGGAGTTAATATTTGTATATTACCCAAAACAGTGTTTTAAATCTTTGACCCGGTTCTTAATATCCAAATGTCCAGCTTGGTATTCAAAACATTACAAATGTATAAGCGTTATCAATGATTTTATCATTTAAAACAAATTAATACATTTCAGGTTACTTCTAACTTAGTCCGATCCCCGCCCCACGCAACTCATCGATCACTCGTTTTGGGGACTACAAAACGGGTGATCAACAAGTGGCGGGGGGGGGGGGGGCAAAATACATGTTACAACATCAATCTATGGAACCCGTGTATTATATAATTTGCCTGCAAAATAAAAATCAAATAGCTACTTGTAAATTATTTTAACATATTTTTATTACTTGTGTAAAAAGTTTTCATCATCAGGGATTTAACTGTAAAATAAAATTCGAGACTACTATATAAATTCTAGAATGCCACACTATGGCCCCCAAGCATGCGCATTAGCTGCAAAAACACTAACGTATATATGCTATCGCCCGAGGGCGCTAGCAAAAAGCTATACTTGTATGACACCGGCAACTGAAGACTGCAGTGTGCTGCGCGTCCTTTATATGCAAGGGGAAATATCTCGCACAGCATTGTGGAAAATGTATCCCATTGTGTTATATAGTTTTTCCTCTTACAGGTCAATAACAATGGTGATGTTTCGTTTGTCAACCCTCTAAGTCAGTACACGTCGGAGGCTTTCCCCATTACTGGTTCTCATCATATCATAGCACCCTTCTGGACTGACATTGATACAAGGAAAGGGGGAACTGTTTGGTACCGTCAGTCAGTCTTGCCAAACCTACTTCATAGAGGAACAAACAAAATAAGAAGTGTTTTCCCCGAGCTTTCAAACTTTGAAGCGACTTGGATGCTTGTGGTCACATGGGAGGATGTCGCGTTTTATGGTGCCGACGCAACAGGCAGAAGAAAGGTGTCGCTTTTAAGATAAGCTCATGAATGCAAATTAAGAATGTCTACTTAGTTTGTAATAAACAAATTCCACAATCAAACAGAAGAGAAAAGCTAGAATCATAACACTTCGATTGAAAT